>NC_056735.1:1583485205-1583597705 GCF_019279795.1 Protopterus annectens
TAGTCCGATGTAATAGGCATCACAAGGTAATATTGTGATCCTCGCTCCCACCCAGGGGTGTGAGTGACAGATGCAAGCATCAATGTCGGTGCATTTGCAAGTGCGGGAGCAAGCGGGTGTAAGAGTGTTTGGCTACCATTATGTGAGTATTGCACTGGTAAAGCAATGTAGAGGCTGAGTGTAAGAAGCTGTAACCAGAGGTCAGCAGTGCTTAATACCATGCAAACCCACGCACACCCATGCCCAACTGCTTCAATGTGCCTTACTTCCTCCATATCCAATGGGCTTGTTCTGCCCTGCAACAAATAAACGTCCTTTGCAAGGGTCGGATCCAGGACCCTGCGCACACAGTTAATGTGAATTATCAATACGCCATGGCAGATATACAGACAGCGGAAAGTACCACAAACATATCATACAGCACAGTCATTCAATAGTATAGTAATGTATCCCATCATGTTGATGTATATGTGAGTGTTTATGTCCAGCACATAGGTACATACATATATAGAGATATATCAGGAACATACCATGTGGCAACAAAACATTACAAATGAATGAAATGGGAAACACCAGCAACACCTGTATTATGTAGCGTGTTGCTCTATGTAATCTCAAGACTCCCTCAGACAAACATGTGTCATTCATACACGCAAATAGTTGTACATTGGCCGTATACATCACTCTGTGCATGTAATGTACATTAACACAACAGTACCTGTCCAATCATTATGTGTGAACAGTACTCTTGCAAGTTGCTGTGTGCAACAGCATCATCATAATAAAGGTAAATGGGGTAATCATAGAGGGGCCGGTAGTGTTGTGTGTACAATGGGGTCATCCTCATCACATGTACCTGGAACATGTAAGAGTAATGTGCATACCAGGATCATGCGCCTGAGGGACAGGGGTGAGGATAACAGGAGAATGTTGTGATGCATATTACAAGGGTTTCGTGTGCCCAGTGGGCACGTGTGTGTAATGGACAGTTATGTATAGGGCAGATGTTGTCCTAAGAGCCGACTGGCCTTTTGTTTCTGTAGGTGAGGGTTGGATTTAGGGGAAGGGGTGTAGGTATGGCCGTGGAAGATAGGTAGGGTCACAGAAAAGACAGCATACAGGGTTGGTATATGACACATGTGGGGGGGATACACCCTGGAAGGGGATGGGTGTTTGGCATTCACAAGCCCATGGGAACAGTGGGACAGACGTCCCCAGCCATGGGCAACTGCCACTGCACCTAAACAGCTGCAAAGGAGGCAGTGCTGTGGGCTGTCCATGATGGGCAGTATCACCCTGTAAATGTGACACTCCACCCTTGAGCTGGCGTATCTGGCTTCGCAACCCCTTAGTGAGCCACCAACACAACACGTCCAGGACTGCATGACAGTAGACATGTACCTGTCTGGTCCCGCTCCCAGGGAGGACATGCTCCATCCTCAGTGGTGGTACCACCAGAAGGTGGTGCAGAGCCAACAGAGGTTGATGTCTAAGGCTGGGCCCAGATGTGCTGGTTCCCGGTGCCATGGTCAGCTGAAGTGGGTCAGGAGGTTCTGCTGGGATCTCCCAACCCAGTCATCCTATGGTGTTGCATTTTAAACCCACATATGACTTAGTGATAGACAACAGCATACAGGATTACCTACGACAGTATGCATAGATAACACCATCAACCCAACACAATAACATACAGGATTACCTACAACAGTATGCATAGATATCACCATCAACCCAACACAACAGATGGTATACATTTGCAGAGGGAGCACAACACATGCATATATACTGCATGCCATCTGTACAATGTGTAGTAGATGTGTGACCGCAGCTATGAGCAGTTGCCCATTATTGGCTTGTCACTGGGAACCCCAGACAGTGTCTGTCATACCACTGTCTCATGTGACACATGTCCAGTCAGGGATGCGATGGCAGTAACACATCACTATCATCATGTACTGTCTGCAATCCTCACACCATGACTCTGCTGTGCACAGATGTGTGTTCAGGGTGTAACACAGGAAACAAATGGTTGCACACACTGACCAGTTCACAGATGGCCCTACAGATGGGGGTCCATCATGAACAGAGTACTGTCATGTCTGTATTATAACATGAAGAATAGCCATTATGACACACATGTTAAAAACGAAGCAGTCTCAATGCAGCATAGCTACACTTACATGTTGTAGTCATGTGTGGCACATCACCCTCCTGTCTTTAGGCTATTTCCCTCTGTGAAAAATTATTAAGGTACATCCAAATATCATCTGTGATGCCGTCTCAAAACACCACATCCAGGTACCACTCACAGCGACTGTCATGGCCAAATAAATTCATGTTTTCCCTAGATAGTGTACTGTGTTTATCATGCGGACGGCTATGGGAACACCATCACAGCTGTACCACATGCAATCAGCTAGAGGAGGACTGCTATAGGTGCAGAGGCCATCACCTGACCATGTCCATCACTTACAATACACATGCTGCTGCTGTGCAGGTGTACTCCTTCACATCCACCAGAGACTGTGTGGGTGGGACAGGCAAAGTACACCAGAGAAGGGCTTGGAGACTTAACCATAAGCATCATCTGCCACATGCCGAACACTACAGGGGTCAAACCCCTGACTGACTACTCATTACTATTACATGTGCATGACATTACTACATGTGCCACAAAGGTGACATGTTGCTGTGTTGTAAGAACATATATGTGTGTAGGTGAGTGACATTTGCAACAGAGATATTGTAGACATGCATTAGGTGTGGCACACATGTCTGTCCATGTGAATGGATGCCATTGTCACCACAACTGCACTCTCTAATGGACACACATTGACACCTTTGCCAGGGCCACAAATACACAACCTAACTACTTAGTTTGCCACACTGCAGTAATGCACAGGACTACATGCACCACAGGGGTTATCTGGTGGTTCTATTGGCTAGGGCATGTTAAAGTGCTTGACATCTGTTTTTATGCCAACAAGGGTTTTACTGGGTGTGACTGTGGTTGGAAGCATCACAACCCACATGCAGACAGGGTGCCAGTACTGGCATTCAGGTATGCATTGCTTCATGGGTGTGTAGTGGTTGGCTGTGCAAGATGGCTATACAAGGCTGGGTGAGGGGTAATCCTTGGCATTGTGTCATCTGACAATGGTGTGCAGTGCAGGTGTGCAGGGTCTGCAATGTCCCACACAGATGGGTATTGCATTATCTGGCCTGAAATCCAGGTTGCCAATGTGTATGGCCATAGCTTTGCAATGCATTCCATGTCTGTGTTTGATAGTCCTTCACATGGACATTGCCTGGGATGTGCATGTCCCACAATACTGTACAGTGACATGTACAGGTGTACCTGGTTTGGCAGACACATGTTGTGTACACAGCCTGCTGTCCCTCGATATGCCAATACTGGCCTGGTGTGGCGAAACCTACTTATAGTGAGCAGGTCGACCCTGCACCTGCATTGATAGTATGATACAGGTATTCCATGGTGTCAGTGGCATGGGTCCATACAGGGCACATGTGTACAGCATTTTCTGGCCTCTGTGGATCACATTTGATGGCACCACATATGTTGCAGGCATTCAGTGTGGAACATAGTGAAGACACAATGTCAGCATATATGTGCCTATTGTACCGCTGTACAGGGTGCCATGTCCGCTGCAGGCCACTGCATTCACACCGTGCCTACTATCTGTCATCAATGTGCATGGTACTAGCAACATAGCGGGATATCCTAGGCAACTTTGTTTGTGCATGGCACATGGCTGCAGGACATATGCCAGGTACTAGTAGGGCTGAATATTTTGTTCACCAGGCCTTTTGCCAGATGTATGGGTATGGCTTGCCAACACAGTCCCGTGGCTGACTGACAGCTGTACTCCTCATGAGGTGGCCAATTTGTCATAAGATGGACACCATATAGGAAAACTACAAAATCCACTCCCAAACATGTCCAATGGTAAGATAATCACGGACACCTCTACACAGGCTCTGACAGACAAACACGCACTTGCCATGTCCTGTATACAAACCCCTACTGTATCACACTGCAGCAATACGTATTTAGGGCACACTCTATGGCAAATATTGGGTTGCGGCACACCTACAGATGTATACCTAGGTGGGTGGCAACAGCAGGAATGATAAAGGTGGTCATGCGAATTGTACAGAGAGTGCATACACTACAAAGCAGTGTACTTGTCTCACGCAGACACACACACACGCACACACACACACACACACACACACACACACACACACACACACACACACACACACACACTTGGCATGCCTGGGATTAGAACACCAACCTAACTACTTTATTACACTACAGCATTATGCAGTTACAGAACGAGCTACCGAGATTACTGGGACACAGCATTCCCAGAGGTGTATTTGTAGATGGAAGGTGGGTATAAGAAATGTATGGAGTGTGAGCAGTCTAAAAGCATTACTCAGTCCTCAGGCAGCCAGGGATAAACACACGCACACACAGTAAGTCTGGGATTAGAACACCGACCTAACTACATTATAACACTACAGCATTATGCAGTTACAGAACACGCTAATGAGATTACTGGGACACAGCACTCCCAGAGGTGTATTAGTACATGGGTGGAATCATCAGCCTTGCCAAAGGTGGGTATAAGAAATGTATGGAGTGTGAGCAGTCTAAAAGCATTACTCAGTCCTCAGGCAGATGGTGACAAACACACACACACACACACACACACACACACACACACACACACACACACACACACACACACACACACACACACAGCAAGTCTGGGATTAGAACACCAACCTAACTACTTTATTACACTACAGCATTACGCAGTTACAGAACACGCTACCGAGATTACTGGGACACAGCACTCCCAGAGGTGTATTTGTAGGTGGGTGACATCATCAGCCTTGCCAAATGTGGGTATAAGAAATGTAAGGAGTGTGAGCAGTCTAAAAGCATTACTCAGTTTTCAGGCAGACGGAGACAAACACACACACACACACACACACACACACACACACACACACACACACGGTAAGTCTGGGATTAGAACGCCAAACTAACTATTTTATTACACTACAGCATTACGCAGTTACAGAATGCGCTACTGAGATTACTGGGAAACAGCACTCACAGAGGTGTATTTGTAGGTGGGTGACATCATCAGCCCTGCCAAAGGTGGGTATACGAATTGTATGGAGTGTGAGCAGTCTAAAAGCATTTTTCAGTCCTCTGGCAAATGGGGACAAACACACACACACACTCACACACACACTCATACACACACACACACACACACACACACACACACACACACACACACACACACACACACACACACACACACCAGTGGTGGGAATGGAACAATTGCTTATTTACAGATCATTATTATAATACTACATAGTTGGGCGGCCATGGTGGTGCAGTGGTTAGCATTGCTGCCTCACAGCAAGAGGTTCTCCGGTTCGATCCTCGGCTGGGGTGCCTTCTGTGCAGAGTCTGCATGTCCTCCCTGTGGTCGCGTGGGTTTCCTCCGGGTGCTCCGGTTTCCTCCCACATCCCAAAGACATGCTGCAGGTGGATTGGACACTCTAAATTGGCCCTAGGTGTGCGTGTGAGTGTGCCTTCTGTGGAAGGTTGGGCGCCGAGCTGGCAACTCGACACCGTAAAACTCCACTGCCATTCAATGTGCGGACAAGGTGATCCGCTGTGGCGACCCCTAACCGGGAAAAGCCGAAAGAAGAAGAAGAAGATTATAATACTACATAGTTATGACTCGCGCCACACAGACTACACATTTCAAGGCTGTCATTATGACCTTATAGAAATGCGGACATCCACAAGGATGCTGGCAGTTAAGATGTACATACCTGTGAACCTGTGTGTTTAAAGTAGGAATCCATCCTGACCTGGAGTATGTCTATCTGTGGAATGGATGACTACTATCACTATACAGGGTTACAATGGCCATGCCCATACACAGAGGAACATAACCGACACAAGGTTTCGCTGGGCATGATCACTCACTTAGTAGCACAGGGCTGTTCGAAATGCACAATGTGTCCATCTACACAAGGTTATACTGGGCATGCTCATACACTTAGTAGCACAGGGCTGTCTGGGATGCACTCTGATTCTAAACATGGAAGGCCACAGTGGCCATGCTATTGCAGGTAGATGTAAAGAACACATTGTAATGGGCTCTGGTGTTAGTAGTTGTCATTGTTAGAAGGAACTCTGCTCTACATATATCTGACACCAGTCTTTTACACAATGTCTGCTGCTGTCCATCACCTTAGATGTACCATTCTATACCAAGCACTATATCCCCACTCGCAGTGATGTCTTGCTAGGAGTGGAAACTGCTTGACCAACACAATGAGCTTTGCTAGAGGTGGCAACTGCTTGAACAACACAATGAACCAATGTCCTGCTCTAAGTACGAGGTTGTCCAGTGTTTGTCATTCTGGGATGACATGACTGACAGTAGACAGGCCTTTGACACATATCACATGCATCCATGATTCAAGGGAGTGGGGATAATACCCAAGTCGCACCCACCCATACAGTGCCATTCCAAGGCAAATGTCCTAAACACAGGATAACATCCTGACACCTACAGGACAACTAGATGTGTAGCATAATCACAGCTGCTCACTGTAGATCCAACAATGGGGAGTACTAACATCTGTGCAGTGAGGAACACCTGGCTGATGGCTCTGTAGTGCACAATAACACTACCACCATATACCTCAGAACCAGACATGTGGGCCATAACACAGGTACTGACCACTTCAGGTGGTGGTGTCCTCAAATACATAGAGGCCACTCAGATGTACTGACTGGTACCCCCACAAAAGGCATCACAGATGAGTCATGTGCAGGGCACAGTGTTACATGCTGCATTCTAGGATGTAAACCTCAGACACCAACATGCCCTTGGACCACCATCCATACATGTTGTAGGACATATAAGAGTACACCTCCATGTGACCCTTGTCCAGTGGGTTGTTCCATGCTCTACATCAACTGTAGAGAGTACCCATGTACTGACACAGTTGCATCATGTGTTATGCAATGCAATGATACCACTGTCTGTAACCAGGTCAGTTGTACACATACCAGGGGCCCTCGGTTATTTACAGCATTAGCAGATGACTGTTGCTGTACACCAGTACACAACCTCATGTATGGATAATACATACATGTATCTGCCCTGGGTATGTACATGCCACACACACACACAAAATATACATGTGAATAACATAGCTGTTGTTGTCTTTTCTGCAAACAGGTGGCAACAGCCATTACATGCATGCACATGGAATGTAGGTCCATGGCTGCTGAATGCTAACAGTAAATAAGGTGTGAAATCAATGTTGACAGAGGTAACATTCCCTCTGTACTGGTCACCCATTACACCTATCATATCATAAAACAGTCCATGTGTCATGTATGTCTCTACACATGTCCACCAATTGCAATGCCTACAAACATGCCTAAATTACAGGATTGTAGGACCTACACATGTACATGTAGTGGTGTGTGTTCAGATAACATGTGTGTGCAGTTGTTGATGTATGCAGGTGACGTGTATCCTAGTACATCATGCAGTTGTAATGCAGCCTCAACATTGCCAACTGTATATGGCAATATGCTGAATGTACGGAAAGATGTACCTTAGGTATGCACAGATGTGTGGAAATAACTAAGTGGTGGGGCATCTTTGCAGATGAGTGTTTGCTGAGAACAGCTCATAGGTGTGTCACAAGCGGTCCTACAATAACCTCTGTAACTGGTAAGCAATGGTTTCATTAATTGAAGGACATAACACACAACTTAGACAGCAGTCAGGGTGACACCGAAGGAACATCACTTGACACCTGTTAACAATTAAGATGTCCCATGTGCGTATATCAGCACTGTTGCCAAAGGAAGCATCAGTACACTTTGTAACACGTGCAATACTGCTGTAAGTCCAACATACATATTATGAGCTAGGCAGGTCTTGGATTCACAGTACTGGCATGGGTAGTTGCATGTGTATCTATATATGTCACGTATGTTGGGGAATACATCTCAATTGTTCCTCACTCTCCTGTACACTAGTGTACACATCTGTACAGACCACAATGTAGAAAGCAGGACATAGGCAGAGGCGTGTATCTCACACGTGAGGTGTCTGTATGTGCATGCCATAGGTGTATTCAATACTGAATAACACAGTGTGTGTATGTGTGTGTGTGCGTGTGTGTGTGTGTGTGTGTGTGTGTGTGTGTGTGTGTGTGTGTGTGTATGTATGGCTGTCTGGTCCCTGGAGTGAAGATGTATGTTACCATACTGAACTGATAAGACCCCTAACCCCATCCAGGCGATGCAATCTAATACCCGTGTTGATGTCCCCGATCTTAGGCCAAACTGACTACCTGTACATGTGTATTCTCTGTAGCGCATCATGTAGGTGCACAGTACTGTAATGATGATTTGCACATAGGCACGGGTCCTCACCTCAACAGTAGCAACTGTGTGTGAGCGTGTGTTACTGTGTTGGTGAATCCGTGAGTGTGTGGGTGTGTTATTGTGTCACTGAATACATGTGTGTCAATACCTGAGTGTGTGGGTGCAGTTGTGTGCTGGCATCCTGTCATGGGAATGTGTATTACTGCTTCCCAATGAGGCATCACACTTCCTACTGGCCTCTACCCTTGTAATCAGCTAGACCACTCTCTTACCTCACCACTCCATGTAACTGTACCTGTGATGTCACCCAGTATGGATGTCAAGTCTGTAGCCACAGTAGCTTAATACACAGATATCATGCTCTTGGATCAGTAGACGTGTTTGGAATGTGGGACATTCTCACTGTTATATGGCAGCTACATGGTGCATGCTGGTATATTCATGCATACCTGTGAGTAGTCCACATTGACATATGGGACAATAACTGCAAACACTGACAACCACCGGCATGAGCAATTAGACCTGAAGGAGGACAGCAGAACATCATGGCCAACATGCAGTTACTGTTGTTACACAAGATACATACTGTTAACAGTACGGAATGCATTGTACACCAGTAGTACATGGTATGTCTGCTGCCTGCCAACAGTACTCAACAATTGTAAACCACACATCTTCCTAGTCTGTTCACTTTGTGCATCAGACCATATGAGCATATCCCTGCACCAATGGTGTGGATGTCAGGGATGCGGCACAGGCATCATTATATGCACAGGGTGATAATGTTTACCAGAGGCCTAGGCTGTACCACTGGATGACATCATATGTGTGGGTTAGGGCCTTTGATCTAATTGGGCATGTGTGGATGTTATACATGTGTGTTTTGCGGTTCCCTACATATGTTTCCAGTGTGTGCGTGTATGTATGCACACAGTTCTGGCATGTGTCTGGCCTACACAGGGGTATTATTGACAGCTGCAGACTGCACAGGCCAGGTTTTACAGTTCACGGTGTTTGGCCACAGATATGTGACCTGTGCCTGCCAGGGGTTGCACGGGCACTACCACGCAGAGGTGCAGATTGGGTAATGTCTGATGTCACTTGTCCATTGGAACCATGCCCCTGTTGGGACCATCCCAGGCCACGTGCACCTGGCCTGCTGTGTTGTGGTGTGGACAGCACAGCACCAGATGCACTGCTGCTGCTACCGCCACTATGGGAGCGGACATGTGAGGTAGCTTGTACACGTAGACCTGAAATAGGTGATGTAGCAGGCCTACGTCCACGTGCATGACGCCTCACTCCTACCTGATGTTCCAACACAGACAGCCCACACTTGCAGTTTGTCATGCCATGGTCAAGGACTCCAACCATGTTACCCAACTGTCTATCCAAAGCTTCAGCAATCTGCTGTTGAGCATTTAACATTGCCTGGATGTTGTTGTTTAAATAATGGACAGCAGGCCTCTGAAGCCTCTGATCTTCTCTGTTGTGCTGTTCAGCATGTGCCTGTGCCTCCATTACAGCCTGAAATATGTGTCCGGTGACACCAGCTGCTGTGCTCTGTCTTGCAGGAACATGTTGGCCAGAGGTCCTCCTATGAGCAGCACTGGCCACATGCCTGTGTGGGGCACCACCAATCAGTTGGCTGACACCATGGTGTGCAGGCACACCTTTCATAGCCCCCTCACTTTCCTGTTCCAAGCTACCACATGCCAACTGTCCTTCCTCTATGGCCATTGGTGATGGGGTACGTGCAGGCATGGGATCTGTGTGTGGGGATCAGGGGGATATAGCTGGAATGGCAACCAATGGCACAGTTTCAGCCCCTGACAACCCTGCCTGTGCCTCAATCATATGTTCGTCATCACTGCTAGAGTCTGTGGGGACACTAACAACAGATGGACCACAGGAGGGCAATGCACCTACATCACCTGTGAGGGCAGACAAGAACTGTACATTACAATCTATACAATAGACACAGACACACAGACACACACACACAGACACACACGCATGTGATATGACAGAAGGCATGCAACATGCATGTGATACGGCAGACGGCATGCAGTGCAGACAATAATAGTGGTAGTTATCATACATCCCTGGGTTGCACACAACAGCATGCATGTGTCATAGCAGACGGCATGCAAATTACACAATCATAGTAGTAGTTAGCATACATCCCTGTGTTACACCATGTAGACCAGCACAGGTTAACAGTACACCTGCCTGATATGTGGCATATGACCTTGACAATCACATGTAGTTAACATGTGAACTGCTGATGTGTGCAATGACATGCATACATGTTTAACACAGTGGTGTCCTGTCAAATATACAGTGGGGTAATGGTGTCCGAATGGAGTGTTGTATGCCCACCCTACAGATATACTGCACATTTAGCTGATGTGCATGGCCATTGCAGGGAATCATGAGGCATCTCTATTGCTATACAGTGTGAATTACAGACACAGTTCATAGCCATGACTGTGTTCAGATACCATACATATATATATACTGTGGAATGTGACCCACGTCACTGAGGTGTATACACACTAAACCATGATGTGGAATGTGTAACACAGGTCACTGAAGGGTATACGGATGACACGCCTGCATATCTGCAACCATATTGCTGCTGCCTGGCAACTATGGCCAGACATGGTGAACAAGTCGGTACACCATGTCCCAAATGACACCTGTGTACCACACACACACACACACACACACACACACACACACACACACACACACACACACACACACACACACACGGAGCAAGTATGACATTGATGTCCGACACCAGCAAGGGGAATGTACTGTATATGTAGGCTGATGTGGATACTGTACAGGTGACATGTCATGTTGTGACACCCTCAAGATCTTCAACACATCTTATGCAGTGGATTGATGTCATGCCTACACAAGATGTGCACAGGCCCATAGGAAGTCTAGTGTTCCACATCTACAATATAACCATTACACAAAGGCCATAGTTGGACCATGTGTAGCCATTGTATGACAGGGTGTACACACAAGCACATCACGTCTATTGTGTGTGTTGCTTCATGTCTCTGGCCATCCTCTATGGCCATGTGTGTACATGTGTTGGCCAAATTATTGTGACAGGCATCTGTTTCACATGTCTGTGTTGTCCCATATGGCATACACCCATAGATGTCATATACTCCACTGACGACAGGGTTATGCAGACAAAGGGTGGTATGTGGGATATGTTTTCAGGTTAGTTAGGCAGTGCTGCAGCCAGGCCACTAGATGTCATGGACATGTCAAGATAGCACAACACATTGTGTGACATTCATAGCAGGGCTATGATCCACACCAGTGAATCCTGTGGGCTGGCCATACTCCAGCCCACTGTGTAGTACTGTTTGTATTCCCCACATGTGTAGTTCTGATCTGTAGTACATGTCCCTACAGTGAATAGCACCTCCACCATTTTATGCATAGCTGTCCACACATCTGGCAATGACAGTTTGTGAGGATTCATGTCGGTGAGGTGATTCACATAGTTTGCAATTGTTGCACAAGGGTAGGCATTGTGATGCATTGCAGGTCCGACCTGTATATTGTGACAGGACCATACATTATGTGTACATGTTGTAAATGGCCACATGGCAGATAGATCTGTGAAATATGATGCCTTATAAATAATAACAGTCTCACCTGCAATGGGCTGCTGTCACAGCAGAACACCAGAGGTACCCAAATAAGAGGAACACAGCAGTATGAGCATTATCCACACCTGTATGATGGCTACAGGGTGCAATGTGCATGTTAACACATACACCAGTCCATTAGACTATACTATGGTCTATACACATGTGTGCATACACAGAGCAGCATACTATAGTAGGCGACATGTGTGTATACATGCCTTGCATATGATGTTACATTACATATTGTACAGTGACACATGCAACTATATCGAATATAGTTGTTATAGGTGCAGTACTGACTAACCAGGCAGCTCCAGGCTCAGTGGTTACACCCATCTCCACAATATCGGCTAAGGCATGTGGATGTGGTTCTGCAGGTGTCACCAGTTTGGCCAGTAGCTCCTCGCTACATGTGAGTGGCGGCTGGGTTGGTGATTCACAACCTGTTGCACCTTGTTCCCTGGCAATTGCATTTGCACACTGTTTTGCCTGTCTAATGAGGTCTGTACAGCTTCTGCGCATCTGCTGGTATGTGTGGTTGTGGCCACCCACATCATTAACCCTCCTGTGAAGTTCCATCCACAGGGCATCCCGCTGCTGTGCATCCTGTGGCACATGGCTGAACAGGATATCATGATTGTCATGTAGGTATGGGATGAGGGCCTCATCCTCCAAGTGGGTATAAGGGGATAGCCTTGCACGGGGCATACCTGGAAAACATAATGATGGAGACAGGTCACAGTAACTCACAGAGATATACAGAGCTACAGCTGAACATACATGTGGATCACATGTATTATGATTAAATAGTTGTATTTGCAAATCTACATGACACTGACATGTTTGTGTCACACACATGTGACACTCAATGGTGAGTGGATATTATCACCATATATATGTGTGTGTGTGTGTGTGTGTGTGTGTGTGTGTGTGTGTGTGTGTGTGTGTGTCACCTGATTACATTGCTCATATTCAATGTGGATGCTGTCTTGATGTTGGCATGTCTATTTGCCTGTACTGGTGTTCCTACCTATCAGCACATGGATGGATGTGCACACATTACTGCAGTCGATCTTGATGCTGTCTATATGTCACATATAAAGACTTACACTGCCTTAACAGACATGATCTTTGACCTTGCAGACTTGCTCACGTAAGGTTTTACATGTATGTGTTCTGCCATATACATCTACACAGCACTGTACAGCAATTCAACATCCTGCCATGTATCACCTGTGTTGCACGTGTGATACACATGGGACATTGACTAGCCAGATGGTATTTGCAGGGATGGATATCAACTATAGCATGTACAGTCAAAGTCAACTAGTAGGCTATATGCCATGGGCCATGTATGAATCTAGGATGAAAGGTTACCTGGCTGTAGCAGACAGGCAGGTCTCTGGGGCCAGGTGGAGCAGTACCACATTACTGATCCACAGGGTTAATGATACATTTATCATGCGGTCATCACACCATGTCTGAGAGGGGAGCAATGTGCAGCTTTGACAGACAGGAATGCATAGTATGGCAGGACTATGTAAAGTGTATGGGACAAGGATCTGTCTAGCATGTGGAAGATGGATGTCCATGAAGTATGTGTTTGAGATCAGGATGTGTACGTGTAGCATGTCCAACATCACTGGGTTGGACATGGATTTATTCAGGGTATGCATCATGCTACAAAGTGGAGATGGGGAATGGGAAAGCTGACGTAGGTCATCTGCACATGGCCAATACCCCTTAAAGGAAATATGTGATCTGATATGGGTCACTTGGGTGTTGTGTATGGCTGGACAATGATCTCTATATTCATGGATAGCACCCTGTCATTATTAGTGTTGCCACATATGACTACCTGATAGATGTGGTGATGTAGCTATCACAGGAAAGACAACTGCCCAGCTGCATCCCTTACACATAGTGTCCATTATGCTGATCGCTGCCTAGGTGGTAGCTCATGGGTACAGGGTTATTAACATAGGGGTGACAATGCAATATGTAGCTGTCAGATTGTGACCATATGTCACACACACCTCACCCACAAAGCCCCTTCTGTATGTTGTCCACAACACTCTTGAGTTGGCAATTGCTTCTAGGTCATAGTCATTCACATACTTCAATAGGCAGATGCCTTCTGTTTGTCTGTGTGGTATGGACTACAATGAGGGGGAATACAATTAATTAACCCTGTCTTACTGTAGCTGGCACTGGTGTGATTAGCATGTATTATTCAGATACCTTCTGTAGTGTTGGTTCTGCCTGCAGTCCCGTTGCAAAACACTCCTGTGACATAGGAATGTACATCTAGTATACCGAGTGTAAGTGGAACACAGTATGGGTGATGATGTCCTATGACCTGGCAAGGTTATGATATGCAATGTGAAATCAACCTTACTATCATCTACATCTGTACTGCTGACATCAAATAATTGTACCTGCATAGTTGTGGGTACAGGGGCTCTGTAGTGTACATGGATATATGATTGTGTACCTGTTGGGGGGGGTCAGTGTGTTTATGTTATCCAAGACCCTATCTGGATTGCTTATTCATGCACAGCACTTGTTCAAAACTTGTAAGCACTATGTAAGCTACTAATTACTATAGCACTCAATCTTCCTCATTACATAGAGATAAACAGGTTTTGTATATACGTTTCTCACTTGCTTAGAGTAAAATAGCTCTTGTATTCACTTTCCTCACTTATCAAGGGGAAATTAGTTTTATATTCAGGCATGTCCAAGGGTCAGCTGCCAGTGTTATCTCCTGTCTGTCTGATGAATCTGGACATCTTGAGACAATGTAGACATTGCCTCATGTACATAGACAACTCTCCCCGCCTACCACCCAACACTACAACCTGTGAGAGATGCACTTATCTAGCCAAACTGGATGTAAAGCTCTCCAACCAATCCTGACCCTGACAGTCACAAGGAAAAGGTAAACATTCACACCACACTCATCATGTAGTCTCACTGAATCTACCCCACCATTAACTGAGAAAACTACTCGTGTACCAGCTCATTAGCTCAATGCTTTCTGGAATTCATAAACACCAATGCCCTGGATCAACATATCCACACATCCACCAGGGGCAATAATATCCTAGACCTAGGCATTACCAACATGAGTGACTGGTGTTCCACATCTGAAGTCAACTCCTTGTTGGTCTGATCCGACCATGAGCTGAACACCATTGATATCCACATCCTGCCCCCACTCCCCATTAAGGGAACCACAGTATAATATGTCTACAAAGCAAACTTCATGCTTCTTAAGACAGATGTGCTGAACGTCATGACACCCATGCAGATGGACAATACTGTTACAACTGCTAAATCCTACACAAATGCACTCTATAAGCACTTACACAAGTGCATGGATTGTGCTATCCCAAACAGAACCTAATTAAGGAAGCCAGTCTGGTGGTCCCCTGCCATAAACAAACTGTACAACAGGAGGAAGACACTGTTGTAAAAGAGAGTACAGTCCCATGTGTGGAGGAGCTCCCTGGTCAGCCTCAGTAAGAAGGTGAGATCCCTTATAAGATCTTCCAAAGCTATCTACGAAAACAAAACCGCCACTATTTCCAACAACAACCACAAAGCATTCTATATCTATGTCAAATATCTCGATGTCAACACCCAGATCCGCTCTGAGTTACAGCACAAAGGCACTAATATTACAGAACCAACTGATATTGCCAACATCCTGGCAGATAGGTTCAGTGCTAACTTTCCCCCCTCTTACCCCTTAAAGGTCTCATATCTATACAGGAAGAGTGCAGAGTCCCTGTACTCACAACTACACATGTAAAAGCTGCACACTCTGAAGTCAATATCACAGCATCCTTGGGACCGGACAACATCCCAGGCTGCATTTTACACGAACTTCGGAACATACTGGCTCCCCACCTATGCACCATGTTCAATAATAGCCTCACATCGGGCTTTGTGCCCCCTGAATAGCACACAGCAGCAGTTATCCCACTCCACAAAGATGGCACCACAACAGACCATGGGACCTTTTGCCCTATAGGCCTGACTAGCCTGGTCTGCAAGGCTATGGAGCACATCATCATGGATCTCAGTCATAGAGACATTGGGTACCTCCAAACCTTTGACCCCTCCCAGTTTGGCTTTGTTAATGGCAGACCATGCCTCCTAAACCTGGTGGACTTTTTAGAGAAAGTTACCAAGGCATTAGATGAGGGTAAGGAGGTCCTCACAGCCTACCTAGATCTCTCAAAGGCTTTCAACACCATTTCTCATTCTGGTATTAATGACATACCCATCCACCTGAACATTAACCCCTACTTCCTGTGATGGTTTGTAAAGTGGCTCACGGACAGAACCCACACAGTGAGAGTTGCATACCCTAGGTCCAACTGTATACCAGTTACAAGTGACATCTGCCAGGGCTCAGTCCTAGGACCCCTCATGTTTGGTATATAATTCTCTGACATACAGGCAAACACAGAAGGGCTTTGGCTGAAAAGGTTTGCAGACGACTGCAAACTAGGGGACATAATTGTTTCCCCAGCTGTTACAGACACCCACTGGAAGGGTCGTACTGAGACGGATACCTGGTGTCAATATCATGATCTCAAGCTGAATGCCAAAAAGTGCATAGTCATCCCCTTTGGATATAACTAATTACCCACAGACTACCACATAGGTGCTAGTGCCCTACATACAGAAAAGGTAATAAGGGATCTGGGGACCCCAGTAGATAGAAATCTCTCCTTTGATACCAATAATGACAAGGTGGTTAGAATATCCTTCTACATGGCCCCCCTAATCTCTAATGAGTTCACATCCAGAACAAAGGAGGCCATTGTGCCTCTCTACTCATGACTTATTAGACCCATTAAAGGATACAATACCCCATTTGGTATATAACATACAAGACAACTGCAACAGCTTGGAAGATGACAACAGTACCACACCAAGAGGATTACTGACCTCAAACAGATGACCTATGCAACCCAACCTAAGAAAGTCCAGCTGTACTCGGTTGCATAACGCATACTCACAGGTGATCTCTGCTTAACATGCAAGGCCCATGCCCAACCCAGTATTGCTGGATATGCTCCACCTAAACAGAGGCCCCTGAAAGCCACATGTTCTAGGGATATACACCTGACCACAATGATGACTAGGACATGCTGGGCAGATAGATTCCTGACCCGGTGACTCCCCATGCCTTGAAACATGATTCCAATGTACATCAGGCAGGGCCCCTTACTAGCACTCTTCAAGGGAAACCTTGACATGTGGATGGGAGACAGACATGTACCCCGGGGATCACTGCAGTGGCTCTGCTGGACAGAGGCACAGGGAAATAATTGCTCTGCCGTTCAGAGGCACAGGGAACTAACCTATGGGGATGGTGAAAGCCAACACACTCTAGCTAGGCTTATAAATACCCTTGGTAGGACAGCCTAGTACCTACCTTTGCATTTATTACATGTGTTATGTGCATGGATAGTTAACTAGATCTTCCATTTTACTTTGTTATCATGCTGATAAACTGTCGGGTGACTACAAGTCATATATATCCTGTTATTGTGTATTGTAAATGCCAATAGACATAACTAATGTTTGCCTAACATAACAGTAATGCTATGTAAGTTGTAATACATATCTGCCTACAATACTGTACATTACACAGTTATTGGCAGAATATCCCACAATGCAAATCATGATTGCACAGTGGGCCACCCTCCGACATGTTATTCTCAGTAATACACCCATACATATGGCTACTGTTACAATATATCAACATATACTGTCCCCTGTTATAGCACATACTTGTTGGACCAGCCCTGCCAATGACAGCGGCTGGTGAGGAATATTTGTGCTCAAGGCCCTTATATAGCATCCCTTGTGGTGTATGCGGTGTTTGCCTTGTGACCTACAGCAGTACACACAAATACTACAAGCGTTACTATGCTTAACAATACATCACTACAAGACAACTGTCTCCACTATATGGATTGCGTGCACTTTAAATACTGCAGAACAGGTACTAAATACACAGACATACTGACTGTTCTACATACCTTATTAATAACCTGAGGTGTCGTTAGCTGTTGATTCAGTCCTTTTCAGTTTGTGTTTCAATCTTATTTGTAACGTTCTGCTGGTATATACAAATGGTTTGAATGTGTGATAAGCCATCCTTTTCTAGTTAAATATCGGTAACATGTACTATCCTGACCACCAGTTGGTGTTCCAAAGTAGTTAATTAGATGCACATCAGCTATGCAGCTACTCCATTAGCCGATACCATGGCAACAGTGGTGTATAACTGAGTACTCCACTTGGGCATTGCCCGTTTGCCTTACTTTTGAGGAAGATGGCCTGGATGTGTTGTTTGTGATGTATTTCAACAGCTATATGGAGACAGACAAAGATATATTAGCTTCATGACTCTCGTGGATTGTGTGTAATGGCTAGACGATGCTGTTCTACATGTGAGTACAGCTGTTATATTTCATAACATTGCTACTTATGCAGGGTTTGTTTGTACCTGATACTTCCGCAGATGTTTCAGTCTGGCAAGGATGTTTGGGCAGCTCAAGGCTGTATGGCTATGCATGAACTGTTATGTGGTTTACAGTGTGCTCACCAGACATCCTTGATTTGGTGTACATGTGTATCATACTGTGCTGTTACTCAGTAATTGGTAACACATCCTGGTGTACACACAACCCTCTGAAACAGGATTAGTGCAAACAAACCCTGTAACATCAGCAACTGTTCCATTGTATAACAGCAACTATTTCATATAGGGCCATGTTAGTGTGTCTCTGACAAGGTATGTTAAGGCTTCTGCAGATGTTGTACAGTGAGTGAATGATTTATGATTTTATTACAGTTTGTATTGTAATTTGTTTGGGTGTGGGAGTGATGTTGGTGGGTGTGCATAGCAGATGCAGGTGTGTAGGAACTGCTTTTATACATAATTGATATGTGCATGAAGGTTCCTTCCCTATTTAAACGCCTATCCTTTAGTGGACTAATACTATGGTAATTGCAGGCTGATTTATTAAGGCACTGTTAAGTGGTTCCTGTATAGCATGCAGGTGATGTTAGTCCTTGAATCCTTTCGGCAATACATTGGAATGTAATAAAGTGTTGCTACATGAAAGCTCTGTATTTCTGTCATAGGTATTTGCAGTCATTGTAGTTGTGTTGGTGACTGACCCTGTTTGGCTAGGGTTGCCACCTTTTCATATGGCCGTAGTGGGACATTTTTGGGACACACATCAGATTTTACAGGCTGACACAAAACCAAGGTCAGTACAAGAGATAGACCTTTCTTTCTTGCCTAAATATAAGCTTATTCTTGTAGCAGTTTAGTTGCTTATCCTGTTTCTTGAAACATGTAGGTATTTTAGATACAGAAAGAACTATTGTATGCAACTATTACATTACATATGGGACATAATTATGTGCTTCAATCTCAGGACATTTGCCACGTTTAATATATTTGGTCAGGACACAACCGCCTAAAGAAGGACTGTCCCTCGCAAAGTGGGACAGGTGGTAACCCTACTGGCTCATGTCCATAGCACATATTTGTAATAGTGTATAGGCATATACACTCCATATCCTTTGTTCATAAAGGTTGGTCGTGACGGAATGTGTGATTGCTATGGTCCATATTATACTCATATATGAACACTTCAACCGCTGTATATGGGATACCTACGGAATCCTGAAACCACACAGTTCCGATGCCCACAGTACCGGGCCCAGAGTCCCATACCCCACATTACTGACAACGACAGTAACTCGGGAAAGTAACATGAACATGGAACACACATATGCACACACAGACACACTGCTATGTACCACATCCAAACAAACCATCCCACACTACAAATGAGTAGGTGGGCAAGCCCCCCTACACCCCCCCCATGTGGATGTCTGTGCCCCCATACCCCCCTACTTTAATATTCTACCTCCTAGATTGTGCAAACAGATGCACAAAGCTAACACACACCTACACATTACAGTCAACCAGGAACACACACCACACTTAGAACACACTTACACACACTACAGCCCTCAGAAACTCACTTACACACAGTAACCTACCTGAACTGCAACATCAGAAGCACTGACTAACTGTCCCTTAACATTGTGATTTTAAACCTTGCGCATCTGGTTTTTCAGTACTGTGTTCTTTCAGACTTTAAACCTCGTGATTACGCGAGTCGGTATGTCAAGCAGTCGGTATGCAGTAGGTCTCCCATTTATATGTACCTCCATGGTTATGTAGATGTTGTTAACCTATCTATATATCTACATATATATGTATATCCCCATATATCGACATATCTATCTATCTTTCTCTCTCCCTCTCTCTCTCTATATATATATATATATATATATATATATATATATATATATACTGATGTGTATATATATATATATATATATATATATATATATATATTTTATATATATATATATATATATATATTTATATATATATATATATATATATATATATATAGATATATATATGCTGATGTGTATATATATATATATATATATATCATACACCTTTCATTGGGTGCATGCCAGTTTGTCCTATTTTCACACATTCCTACCTTTTGTGTTTTATCCTGTCAGTATACACAACTGCTATTGGTGCATCTCAGGTAGCTTAGTGGTATGTTATTGTGAAGATTGTGTACATGATTGCTTGTTCTAATCCTGGCAGTGGTATTTTACCTCTCAGAGCACGCACTGGTAGTGTAAGGGTGAGTAACGCACATTTCAGCGGTTGTGTGTTCCACATGTTTATTATTCTGTGGAATACTACCTATATATGCAAGCTGTGTTTAAGGTATACTATGTAACATGTAAACATCTGAGAAGAATCCTGTCAGGGATGCTCCCCATTATTTGGAACTACATCCCTGATTACATTATACAAAACCCCTCACTAACACTCCAGGGAATCCTTGCAGAGTGGGTGGGGAGCAGTGGATACACCCCAGGTATCCCGCAGTTGGCTCTGCTGCACAGAGGGACAGTTAGTTAATCAATGGGGTGGTGACAGCAGACACTTTTTGCCTATGCTTATGAGTGGCCTCAGGCAGTTAGGCATGTACCTACCTATGTATCGATGAACCTATACATACAGTATGGACACATGCTGATACCTTATCTTACTGTTCAGGTATTGTCTTACCTTGTGCCAATGGCAGTTGTGTGTACAATAGTTGAGGGTTATCTATGTAGGATGCACACAGTAGACCACCTATACATGACAATTTACAGGTGGTCGTGTGTGTGTGCCATCCATTATTGCTGTGTGTGCAGGTGGAGAAGTGTATCAGTCCATGAGTGCCTACACTGTCAGTGTGTGTGCTACACGTTCCCTCTTTGACAAGGCATATGCATACTGGGCATGCCTCCGTCTGCCTACTGGGGCTAGCACAGGGTGTTTGTGGTCTGAGTCCCTCTTTGCCTGTGGGTCTCTTGGCAATGGTGGTGGGCTGTGAGGGCCTTCACCATTCTGTCCCTGCTGCAGCTGTTTCTGCAGGATCATATTGTATAGCATGGCACATACTCTGAAGATGTGGGCACACGTGCCTGGAGAGTAATGTAAGGCTCCACCAGATATGTCCAAGCAACAGAACTGTGATTTCAGCATCCAAAGAAGTGCTCTATGATGATTCTGGTTTCTGCATGTGCCTCATTATGGCGTTCTTGCGTGGCAGCGTGTCAACATCCATGGTTCCAGTGCATAGCCAGCATCCCTCACCTGGTGGCCATATGGGATGTCTCCCCTGGCAAGTACCTGATACAGCTGTGAGGCATGCCAGATGTGGGTGTCGTGATAGCTTCCAGGGCTGCCAGCACACACATCCATGATAATGCCCTGGGCATTGCACATGACCTGGCAGTTGATGTTGGGGTATCCATTGCCGTTCATGTAGCACCTACCCTGCTCACCGGGTGGTGACTTGATGTGTGTGTACATGCAGTCTATTGCACCCAGTAACTCCGGGTATTCTGCCACATGGTGGAAGAGACGCATATTGCTGGCCAACTCCTTCTGCATTCGGGGGAAGTATATGTGCTCATTGGAATGAGGTAACATGGCATCCAGGAAATGGTGGAGTACCCTGGATGCTGATGCCTGTGAGATCCCTATGATATCCCCAGTTGGCCTTTGGAAGGTACCTATGGCTAGTATTCTCAAGCTTACACATACCTTCATGTCCACTGGGATGGGTTCCCCTCTGTTACTTCTGGCTCTGAGGCATGGCTGGCACAGCTCAACAAGTTGCTGTATGATGTCCCTGTCCACCCTGTAATGCTCTGCTATCTCCAGATCATGTAGCCCCTGGTAGGTTACCCTGGGTCTGAACACTCTTCTCCTCCTCCGGTGCCTGAGATGGTTGTCAGCATCATGCTCCACACCACCGTCAGTCTCCAACACATGCTGGTGAATCAAAGCTATGGCATCTCCTAACATGTACATATTAAAAGTTCCCTGTCTGTATACACCAATGGTGCAGAGTGTCTGGGAATACACAAGTGTGTGTGTGGGGCTTTCACACCTTATACTATTGTGCAATGGATGCTGCTGGTGTAATTGTGTGTGTATGTGCAATTCCAGCTGTGGGGTGTCTTAATTATTGGTTTTACAGCAGGTACTGCTATCATGGGGCCTTTGGTGTTGACTTATGCTTGGCTGCCATGATTCATCTATTGCCCTTTACTTTACATTTCAACCCGATTCCCTTCCCATTGTCAGGCATGCATGCAGTTGCCGGCTTTCTCGCTTTGTACTTTCACAGCCCAGGATTGTTTTAGGGAATGTGTTATGTAGCTGATCTATTGCAAGTTTGCTTTGTTCTGCTGTGACAGTTCTCTTTTCTTTGCTGTATGGCTCCTCCCATTTCCTGTTCTGCAGGTAGCTGCTAGCAGCCTTGTTAACTGTTGTCAATGGCCCCTGTGAGTTCCTAGGTATTAATTACTCATTTGTACTCCAATTACTATGCTGCAGCATTTCCTTATTGTCTTCCCATATCCTTCCTGTTTTAGCTGTGGTGCATGTCATGCACAGCCATTTACCGGGTTTTGAGTGAGTTTTCATCCACGTTCACATGCACTTTCGGTTACCTTATGTGTTCTCAGCTAAGCAAAGCTATGGCTACTTCTACACCCCTATCCTGCAGCTTTGTTTAGCAACAGGCAACCCAGATTAGCAATGATCCAATGTGCTTGTAGCTATGGTGGCGCACCCCTCTCTTGATGTCATGTTTACCTGCAGGCCACTCCTCGGTGTTGTACCGCTACACCGTGTGGTACATCTTTACGCCGGCGGGGCATTTGCGATTCAGTATTACTTGACTCATTTACATGGCATTGACTACTAATTCCTAGTTACCGCACAGAACACTGTCAAAGACCCTTAGCAACTCTTGCGCCATGGCTGTGTTGTAGCATGCATGCCATTGACTATTATGGGGAATTCATGAAATGTGTTACATTGCAGTTTTATGACATCTAAATATATTTTCCTTGTGATCCCGTTTGTGCACCGATGCACTGCGGTTTTATTTTGCGTTAGTGTGGCCGTGACATTAAATGTTATTTTTTATGTGTTGTGCATGTTTTTTATGCCATTGGCTATATATTTAGTCATTGGCATATAGTAACATTATAATACATAAGTTTGGTCCACTTTAATGGCTCCGATTTTATGTTTGAAAAAATGTAAACCATTTTTTTGGTTTACATTTCTTCATGCTTACACTACGCCTGCACCACTTCATTAATCATCGCTATATACCTTCATTTACATGCTACACTGCTGCGCATGGGGTAATTAGCATACATGTGCTGGGAGCTGCGCAGCTCTGGCATACGCTGGTAGTGCATGTGGAAACAGCTCGTACCTGAATTGCTCGGCGGCCATAACTGGCACTAGAACACCGATGCTACTCCGGCGCCAGGCGCAAGCTTCATGAATCCCGGGGAAAGTGTTTAAAACACTGATAAGTAGTAGCCCCACATACTACTTTGTTTACAAACTGACTTCAATTCAATTCAACTTTATTGTCACATGTACTAGAGTGCCACGTAGTACAATGAAATTCTTATTCTGCAAAATCTTCAAGCAACATGAAAACATTGACAGTTAACACAACAATGGAAGTAAAGAACAGCAATAATCAATAAATATAAAATACACATATCAATAAACAGATAATTGTGCAAAAAAGGGCATTTGTGCAAGGAGTGCATTTCACCCCTCCAAACATAAACCAACCTACAATACTGGACGGAGAAGAAGTGGATGAATTTTATTCATCAATCTAATGGCTTGAGGTATAAAACCATCTTTCGGCCTGATTGTTCTGGCTACTTAATCTTATAACGCCCCACTGATGGAAGAAGCATAAACAGTTTGTGTTATTGGTGGGTAGTATCCTTAATATGCTTCGAACCTGCCTGAGAACTCTTTTGATGTAAATGTCCCCTAATGCAGGAAATATTACTCCAATGATATTTTGCACAGTTTTTTTACTCACAGCAAAGCCATATGATCCCTTGATGTACTATTCCCAAACCATACTATGATAGAGAGAGATAGCATACTCTCAATTGTACATCTGTAGAAGTTGGTAAGGATAGTGTTGGACATGCCAAACTTCCTCAGCCTTCTCAGAAAATACAAATGCTGCCAGCTTTTCACTGCCAGGTCTATGACGTTATGAATACAAGTGAGGTCCTTAGAGATGTTAATGACAAGGAACTTGAATGTGGCCACTCTCTCCAGATCAGATTCACCAATATATAAAGGCAAGTGCTGCCCTCTATTCCTTCATGTATCAATAATCAACTCCTTTATGTTGCTGGTATTGAGGAAAGAGGTTGTTGTCTTGACACCACTTCACAAGGCTCTCCGTTTCTCCCCAATGCGCTGACTCATCACCCTCAGAGATCAGACCAATGACAGTTGTATCATCCACAGATTTAACAACACTGATATTTTATTGGAAGCAACCCAGTCATAAGTGAAGACCGTGTACAGAACTGGACTCAGTACACAGCCCAGTGGAGTTCCTGTGTTTATTATTGATTTGGGGATGTTATTCCCAACCTAACTGACTGTGGTTTGCCTGTTAAAAAGTCCAGAATCCAATTACAAAGAATAGGTAGCACAGCTAGTGTGGGCTGCTTATTGATGAGCTTAGTCAGTATCAGAGTACTGAAAGCTGAACTATAATGAATAAACAGCAATCGAGCATAACAGTAATTTTTCTCCAGATGAGTAAGAACTGTATGCGATGTTATACTAACTGCATACCCTGTCGCTCTATTTGGTCTGTATGTGAACCATAAGGGATCCATTGCATCAGTTATAACTGACTGAATTTGACTCATAATGATTATCTCAAAGCATTTCATCATTATAGGAGTCCATACAACTAGCTGGTAGTCATTCTGGTGGTTGGCTTTGCCTTTTTTGGCATTGGAATAATAGTAGTTACCTTATAACAGGTGGGAATCAGATCTCTAGCAAGGGAAAGGTTAAATTTATCAGCCAGAACATCAGCAAGCATTGAAGCATAGATTTTGAGTGTCCTTCCAGCAATAGTGTCTGTGCTGGCCGCCTTCAGAGGATTTGTCCTCCTCAAGAACTTTACCACACTTGCTGGTGATATTAAGTAAGATAGTTGTACACCCTAACTGCCCCTATCTCTTATGGTAATAGCCTTTAACTCCATATTTTGAGCCTTGGAGCATGCATAAAACTCATTCAAATCATCTGTAGAAAACTGTCTATCAGTAGTCATCACGCTACCTTTATCTCCGTAGCCTGTGATGTTTTCCAGTGTTAGTCACATGGGCCTTATATCAGCAGTTGAGTAATAGCCTTCCAGTTTACAAATGTAGTTCTCCTTTGCTGCTCTAATAGCTCTGTGTAGGTCATACGTAGATTTTTTTATACTCATTGCCTGATACATATGCCTTAGAGCGGGCATGAAGCTCAGAGCGAACCTCTGAGTTAATCCATGGGTTATTATTTTATGGGGCGCTATGAACTCAGTGCATGTGCTTATGTAGCTGGAAACTACTCATATGTTTTCCTCATGATCAATATCATAATTCATAACAGTTGTCTTAAAAGCATCCCACTGAGTACACTGAAAACAATCCTGAAGCTTCTGTTCAGATTTCTCTGTCCACACTTTTACTGTTTTCTTACAATGGGAGCTTGTTTGAGGAGCTGCCTGTATGTTGGATAGAAAATACAGAAATATGATCAGACTGGCTAAAATCAGGGGTAGATACAGCCTTGTATGCCCCCTTCATATTACTGTATACATGATCCAGTATATTTTTCTTCCATGTAGGGAAGGTAACATATTGCTGGTATGTTGGCATCACAGACCATAAATTGTAAAGATTAATGTCACCTGCAGGAGTGTAGCTGTATCACCTGCAAGAAACAGCCCATTGTGTCTACGCTGCTAAGCAGTTGCTGTATACTTGGGTGAGTCTCAAAGTCAGACATGGGTTTTGGGCAGTTCTCAGAATCTGTACACTGGCCTAATTCCTAAAACATAATTCTCACCTCCACTGGTGAATGAATGGGCATAGCAGATCTCACCATCGTAGGAAATGAATAGATCACCTTACTGCAGGATGGGGAGCCAGTGGGCCCATACTGTAGTCAAGAAAAAAATGCTCTGCCTTTTAAAACATTAAGATTTAAATTACAAGATGAATGTAAGGAATGTGGTGTTCCTGTTTACCTATTAATTTAAATATGTACTTAAATAGCATTTACTGAAAATAATTGACTGAAATGCATGCCCACTGTACCGTTGTTGTTTTGTACCAGAAAAGTAAAATGCATATGTAAATAAATAAAAAAGACACTACCTAATAATTTCAAATGGAGTACATGAATCAGGTCTGTATTAAACTTTTTTTCCCCTTAAAATGACTAACAAGTGAGTTATATTTTCTTAATATCATTTCAGGAAAATATACAGAGCACTTTCCCATCATAATAATACCTTCACAATTGACATTCCTTGTTTTTGTCAGAGAATGTCTGCTGAAAGTTTTCATTGACTGACAGCACAGACAGAGGCAACATGACTGAATGATTCAGTGTTGTCATATTGCACATAAAGTTGATAGCACTAGACATTTCATAGGAATCATTACCTTGCATTGAGAGCACAATTGTTCTTTCAAAATAAAACTAACTTGATCACTTCCCAGAACCTTCTGAGAACTATATCACCAAAGAATAATTAATTCATATTCTATATTATCAAAACTGCAATATGAAAACATTTTAAAAGTTATATGAGTCGAGGAAAAGAAGGTTATCCAATTAACTACATTGCATTAATACGTGTTTTATTTTGCTTTACAAACTGTGGTAAATAATGTATATAACATTATAACAAAGGAAATAAAAGAGAACAAGCAATTCAACAGATAGCATTCTAAAAAGAAGCATATATTTTTAATAGCCATCATCGTTTTCTAAACCACTTGACTTGGTGTGGGTTAATGTGGCAGCAAGCTTAGCAAGGTAAGTTAGAATTCCCTCTTTCCAGCAACTGTGTTCAATTCATACAGTACGTTGTCTAGAAATTCCCTGGCAAATTCAGATTTATAATCTTTAAAGAATATCTTGGACATTTCTCTGGGGCATTTCCCAGTGAGCTGAGTGTAGTACACTGTCTGTATCAGACAGCCAGGGAGCATCCATAAATCTGCACAAAACCACATTAACAGGTGCCTATCAGCATACATGTGCCAAGCCTCTTCTTGAATGTCCTCATGGACTGCAGCACTCCTCCTTCAAAAATTGATAGGGAATCCAGCTACTCTAAAATGAACTTTATTTCTGTTAATGGTATTCTTTCAGTTTTTAGTGAAAGAGGTGAACATTGAGACAAACATGGATGAGTAAACACTGCTTTGTCCAATGATTCAGCTCTCACTTCTACAGTTTAGTGCAATCCATGATGAAGTACTGACTCTACTGTACCCACTGACTTGACAATCTTCAAATCATTTCTTTTTGAACAAGGACAAGTGATAAGTATATTCCTCCACTTGATGTAGCGGCTACCCTCAGCTGCAGTGAGCAGTACACTGTTCCATAGAACAGAACCTTTTACTAACTCTGTTTGGGTGTCATGCCAGCATGTCTATTAAATATTGTATGAAAGGTTACATTAGGTTATCTGATAGATAACACAGAGGAATGAGGCCCTAAGGTGTTGACAAATTGATTCCTGTAGTCCAGCATACAGTGTCTGATTCCTTTCATATCCATTAGCCTACTGTATGACACTGAGCAAGACTCTTACCCAGATGGCTGCTTGGAAGAGGGACACTTGTTTCCAGTGGGGTTATCCAGTTAACAAATGTAAAAAAAAAATTAAAATAAGTCCATGCTTCTGAACTAGCATGCCGAAGAAGTGGTATCCATTTCAAGATGGGGACAAAAAGATGTGCTCAATTTATAGAAGGAAATTCATCCGACACTAAAGCTTTGACTACAAGGAGCAATCATTATTCTTTCCTACCTTGGCAGAGAACAGCAGACCAACTTATTGCCTTTCAGCAAACAATTGCCTTTCAACAAACATTGGATGGGTCAAAGAAGTATACCAATACAATCTGTACATGTTTTACTTAGTTATGTAAGGCACTAGACCTTATACACTTGACCATCTTGTGGGTAGTACTGTAACAAACAGTCTAGAGGCCTGTGCAGGGTATTACTTGGTTTCTATATTTCAGGAGTGAGAGCTGTATATGTTTTCTCAAAGGTAGGTCAAATGCATTCAAGTTTGTGTAGCACTTAACTAAGGGTATATCATGGGTCCCTTTATGTTTCTGATTCTCTTGGGATGGATATTGAGGCACAACCCAGGTCAAAAGAGTATTGTGGAGGGGAGAGGTGCATCTTTGATATCTGTAGATAGGGTTGTTTTTATAGCCTTAACTGACTGAGATGTCCATTATGCACCAGAGTAAATCATTGCTAAGTATATGGTTGGTATGGAATTCAGCACTACAAATCAATGGTCAGGTTTCACTCAGGAGAGGTTGATCTCTCAAACAGAGGAGCAACAGCTGCATCAGGTAGGATAATTTAAGTATTTTGGGGTTCTGTTCATGAATGAGAATACAGGAAAAGGGAATCAGGATATTGACCAATAAATGGGTGCAACTGCAGTACCTGGAAAACAGAATAACAAAGACATGAAACTGAAAGTAAAAGAAATACATGAAAACAGTTGTAAAAAAGGTATGTCCCATGATCTCCTACTATAATGATCTGTCAGTTTAATGTCTGAATACATAAACTTTTTCTAGTCTACATCAATACTTTCTGCCATCATACGTGGATCAGTCAGAACACTTAGGGAGATAAACATTCAACGGAGCAGGTTGAACATCTTTTAATTTAGGTACAATAACTGTGTAGGGAGTAGTTATTTTGCCAGATAAATCATTATATGGAGGTAGAGAGAACACAACATTTTGTTTCTATGTCTTGTAGAACACCCAAGTTGCGAAATAGGCATAAAAGACTGCTCTTCATGCTTACTCATCAAAAAGGTAGTAAATGTGGCTTTACCTTAATATTTCTGTAAACACAGACAGATTCTGAATTTGTCAAACAGAACAATTGTTTTTGCTGTCGTACTGAGTTTAGCTTTTCAACAGCATAGACTTTTTTAGACTGTATTTACTATTTTTTGTATTTACACTTTGAAATATTTGTGTGTGTGTTACTCCTGCCGTCACTCTCCCTCTCTCTCTTGGCCAAGTGCTGTAGTACAACAGTACAGTATGTTGAAAAATAAGAAGAAAGAATACACAATTCTTTGTTATAACTGCTTATCCGTAAAGACGCACCAGTAATAATACAAATATAATAGATGGAATTTGCTGATTACACTGAATTTGAGCTTCACTTCCTTCTGTTCTTGAGGCAAATTTCTCCAACATCTTTGTCACAGACACATACCAAGTTATTTATGGTCAAATAGCAGTCAAAATACTTTACAGTATTCAGATTTATTAAGACATCAATAAAATAATAAACTACCAGTGGAATTCAATAAACTCCATGTAGGTTTCACATGAAGCCTACATAGAGTTCACGTGTTTGTGTGGTGAGCAGCAGTGCTAATTACATATTCATGCCATGCACCTTTTTTAAATGAAAACAAGTGTGATTTTGTGTTTCGCAACAGTGTTGGTAGTAAGGAAATCATGTAAAGCAATGCTGATCTCAGCAGACATGTCAATCTGTTTATCTATGGGCAAACTAGGTCTGCAAAATTGCGGGCGGTGGTGGTGCTGTGGTAGCGTTGTCGCCTCACAGTTAGACAATGCCCATTCCATTCTCAGTTAGAGTGTCTTCTGTGTGGCGACATGCGTGAATGGGCGTTCCTTCGTTGAAGGTTGTGCGTTAGACCCGGCAAGCCAGCACGTAAAAATCTACTGCCAATCATTAGTGGACCATTGTTCCACTACGGTGACCCCTAACCGGGAAAAGGCGAAAGACACAGCAACAACAACCGCAATGCTTGCCAGGGTTAATAATATAGCAATTTATATGGTCCAAACCAGTGGCGGCTCATGCCATTGGACTGCAGAACTGCAGCACCCCAGCTGTAGAAGACATAAAAAACGTTTACTTTAAAAATAAAAATCATTAAATATTTTTACTACTTGCTGCCTGCTGTAAGTGAGTCCAGCTGACTCGCAGAGTCCCGGAACTTGAACTGCACATGCTCAGTGAGTTCCATTTTTTTCCCCCTGAAATCTGCATCTGGACTGTTGTAAAATCAGTTCAGCTTAAGGAGAAAAGGCATCGGTGTCATGCCCAGAAGTCTATGTGGTTTAACCACACAGTGAAGAGGAAGGGAATTAGACTGCTAGGTCCTCAGATACGTAAGTGACGTGGACGACTGGATGGCTACTGATTGGCTCTCGCTCTCGTCCCACACGTTGTTTGCTAGGGAAAAGCAGTCAGTAGCACTGTATTTGGATTAAATTATGAAACTGAGGTTGTTACTTCATTCAGATGATTGTGGAGACTGAGTAACTGAGTTACCTTAGCCTGAGATCATAGGTTAGTGCTAAGCTAGTTGCCTTTGTGAGCCATTTTAAGCCTAGCCAATTATCCCATGTGAGACTCAAACCTTGCACCTTGTGTTTGTAAGGCAAACACTTTAACTATTAGGCCACCCTCCCAGTTTCTGACTGTTACTGTTTTAATTTTATTACTTTTTGACATGTATGCATTTAATCTACCTTAATTTTATGGACAAAAAATTATTATGTTTTTCGCCAAATAATTATGCTGTTCAGCTTTCCAATCCTTTCTAAAAATGAGAGAATATTCACTCTCAACTCTACCGGAAAGTTGTTTTTTTTCACATTGTGTGTCTAGTAGAAAGGTTATTATGAAATTGTTTCTGTGAAATGTGTGCCTCCAAATCTTTAGTAAGCCTCACTGCCAGAATGAATTCCTGCCAACATTTTATTTCACAGAGACTGTATTATAACACTGTCTGAGCAGATAAACAATAGAATGTGTGACAAAGAAGAAAACATTATTTCACTTTGTTTCCTGTTATGCAGTGGAACTGTGTGTTGTGCATTGTTTACGTGTAACGTCTGTGCTGGACAATTAGTTCTGTTGCTTAAGAATTTCATTGATTACTCTGTACAAGAACGTTAATGAGTAATACAACACTGTTGGAGTGCTGATATTTTATGATGACGCACTATACTCTTTTTGGTTACATATAGATGCGTATTTATAAAAATAGTCAGTGATTTAATGATTTCTATTATAATCCAAGTTGTGATATTCCAAAGTAGAAAATGCACTACATTTAGTTTTAGTTTCTGTTGTTTAGGTAAGAAGGCAGAGGCTGGAGAAAACATCAAGGGAGATTAAATCACAAACCTGTAACCACTGGATACCTGTGTGACTGGGTTTATCATACACAGAAGATTGTCACTAATTTCAGACCATCCACTTTTTTATTATTATTTTTTTTTGTTATTATATATGACCCTAAACAAGTTGCATAATCTTCTGCCTAAATAATTTTTTTCCTCAGAGGAGCTTCAGTGGTATTTAAGCAAAAATAATGCAGTTTCTCGAGTGTATGTGAGTGTTTGTATGTGTGTGTGTGTGTGTGTGTGTGTGTGTGTGTGTGTGTGTGTGTGTGTGTGTGTGTGTGTGTATATATATATATATATTGTGCCATTTCAGCCCCTTGTCACCTGAACCTAACTTACACTGTTCTCCCAGCTTGTGACGCTTAGAATGAAGGAAGGAATGTGGACGAGATAAGGACTGCTGGCACGAGTTTGTTGTTTTACTTATCGCTTGCTTTTAGGTTTAAAGGTGTATTCTCTTGGAACTAGTTTCAGTGGTAGACCAGAGCAGGATAATGACTGTTCACCCTTGCCAAACATACCATGCTTAAAATACGAAGCTGAGGTTAGGAATGCCTCTGATCTTGGATAGTTTGCTGAGCTGATGTCATTAATAATCCACATTTAGTAGTCTCTCCGTGCAACTACTACACAGGAGAAATACTATCTCTTGTGGTTAGAAGTTCTGTAAACAAGGAGCAAATCAGAATCAACTAAACAAGGCAATGACCTTCACCTTTACTTTTAAACTCTTCAGAGTACAGTAACAGTAGTAGATTTGCTTAATGTATGTGTACACACACATGCTTACATGCTCTTCTGCTCCATCCTTCTTTTTAGAGAGAAGAATGATAAACTGCACATGGAAGCGAAGAGCCTGTGTGTCTGTGTGTGTGTACAGATTTTCGCATCACATTCTTGGTCCGTTTTTCATAAAATTGTGGTTTTTCTGGCAAATTAGTGGCAAATCATTAAAGACTGAAATTAGAAAATAATGACAGACATTTGAGTTTCAGATTTTATACCCTTCAGAAAATTCATACTAATGCAAGACCTAATATTCTATTAACTTTCTAAGTTTTAAGAGCAATATTTAAAAATTGTCTTTATTTTTAGCCCTTTGTTCCACTTTTATTTATGAAAACAACAACGTAGAAGGAAGATGATCAAATAATCCACTACTAACTTCCAAAGAATGCTTTATTCGATACGAAAAAACTCAAATGAATGTGAAATCCATCAAGCGCTTTCACCTGAAACACTGTCAGGCTTTTTCAAGATATTCACAACCAAGACATACCTTACTTTAAATAATCCATTCAATAAACATTAATAACCAATTGTTAAAATCCATTAAAACAATCAACTCTAATTGAATAATTCATTAAATTCATTTGGAAAGATTTGTATGCCTACTGAACAAACCTACGGGAATCAAAAACACTATTGTATATTGTATTTTAAACATATAAAAACGATGCATTTCTTTACTAACACTTTTTAAGAACTTTCTTTCTTTTCTTATGTCATTTTGTTGCTTTAAATAAACCAAGGTAAAAACCTGCGTGTATAAAAAATGGAAGTGGATGTGCAAAATGGGGAAATATTAACTAAAATAAACTAAAAAATCTGTGCAATCTGTCAGCTGTGCCCATATTAGTGTTATTAAAATGTCTGTTGACTTACAACACGTATTTTCATGCTCGAAAAACTAGTAATTAATCCACAAATAGTAAAATCCACTAAGAATAATGCATGTAATAAATATGCATTATTCTTAGTGGATTTTACTTTTTGTGGATTAATTACTAGTTTTTCGAGCATGAAAATATGCAGCCCCCCCCTGGGATTTGAAGTCACCAACTGCCACTGGTCCAAACACATTACAGGACAGAGTGTACACTGCAAAGTATTTTGGAATCCCGTATCAGGCATTTTGAAGACAAGTTGTGCAAATGATCAGTGATGGTGCATGGACTGTCATTAAAAATAAAAAGTCGGGAAGTGTGTGTATTGAATAGGGACACATAGATGATTTGTAGGAATGAACACAGGGAAAGAGGTAAACATCATAATGTATAGAGGATAAGTTGGAAGAGGAACATTAATAGGTTCATAGGTTGGTACTAGGCTATCAGCCCTAGAGCCTGTACAAGCCTAGCCATAACAATTCCCTGGATATTTCTTCCCACAATATTTACTTCTCTGGACCCTGTCTAGCAGGGTGACTAACATGATCCCGGGGTGAATTTCCTATCTCCCATCCAATCATCAAGGTTCCTTTTGAAGAGGGTCAAGGAGGCACTCTGCTTGACATGTATGGGCAGTCTATTCCAGAGTATGGGGAGTCTCTGGGTCAGGAACCTATCCCTCCAGCATGTTTTGTTCATTGTGATGACAAGGTTTAGATCCCTGGAGCATGTGTCTCCGAGGAATTTGGATTTCTTTAAGTGTAGCATGTCCAACAGCTCTGGGTTTGACATGGCCTTGTACGTTAAGCAGAGACCGCCTCTGAGTAGATGATATGCCACAGACTATAGCTGGAGTTTTTTTACATGGTCAGCATAAGGCATCTGCTTTAGGCCTGTGATACTTTTAGTGAGGTATTTCTGTGGCCCTTCCAGCTGTTGCAGATGTCTTGTAAGGTATGTACCAAATGGGGCATTATACTCTATAATGGGTCTAATGAGGGATGAGGACAGTGGGACAATGACCTCCTTTTTTTCTGGATGAAGAGCCCTTAGTGATGAGGTGTGCCACATAGAAGGATTTCCTGACTGTTGTGGCAATGTGATTATCAAAAGTGAGACCACTGTCCACCTGTGTCCCTAAGTCTCTCATCACACTTTTGATATTTAGTGTACTGTCACCTGTGTGGTAATTCATGGGTACATGTTTTTTTCCAAAGTGGATAACTATATATTTCTTGGAATTAAGCTTGAGCCCATGGCTCTGGCACCAGGCACCTGTTTCTGTAAGGCCCTTTTGTAGAATATTCACATCATTTGGGGATTCAATAATGGCTCCCAGTTTGCAGTCATCTGTGAACTTTGTTAGCCAGAGTCCCTTAGTGCTGGCCTGTACTTCAGAGAAGTAGATGCCAAACAAGAGTGGTCCCAGGACTGAACGCTGAGGAACTTCACTTGTCACTTGTCTGGAGCTGGATTTGGAGTCGGCTACTTTTACAGTCTGGGTTCTCTCAGTAAGCCAGTTGGCAACCCATTGAGTGATGCAGGGATTTATGCCCAGCTTAGTAAGTTTATCTATGATTCCAGAGTGGGGGATGGTGCCTAAGGCCTTGGCAAGGTCCAGATAGGCTGTGTGGACTGCCTTACCCTTTTCCACAGCTCTGAAGACTGATTTGAAGAAGTCAGTCAGATTCAGGAGACAAGATCGGCCCTTCACACACCCAAACTGTGTGGGGTCCAGTGTTTGAAGGTTGCCAATGTCTTTGTTTATAAGTTCCATGATAATGCATCCCATACCCTTGTAGATCAGGCTTGTCAGACTGATGGGATGGTAGTTCCCGAGATCCAAGGTGGGTCCCCCCTTGTGGAGTGGGATAATTGTAGCTGTGCGCCACTCGGGCATGAAGCCTGAGGTGAGGCTATGATTAAACATGACAATTAGGTGAGGTGCCAGTTCATTTTGTAGTTCATGTAGTAAACAGCCTGGGATGTCATCTGGGCCCATGGATGCTGTATTCTTTGCTTTGGAGAGTGCGGTTTCTACCTGTGTGGCCGTGATTACCGGAATTTGGCAATCTTTTGGTATTGAGATGTGCCCTTTAGGAGGTGAGAGGGGGGTGAAGTTGGCACTAAATCGATCTGACAGGATATTGGCAATATCCTTGGGATCAGTATATTTAATGCCATTCTGTTGTAGCTCAGTGCAGATCTGAGCATTGCCATTTAGATTCTTGACATAACTATAGAATGCCTTGTGGTTGTCTTTGGAATATTTGGCAATTTTATGTTCGTAACTAGCTTTTGAGGATTTTATGAGGGATCTCAGCTTCTTACTGAGGCTGGTTAGGCAGTTTTTTGCATCCTGGGATTTTCCTCTTTTCTGCAACAACTTCTTCCTTCTGTTGTATAGTTTGTTTATACCAGGGGACCACCAGATTGGCTTCCTTTTTTTGGAGAAGAGCATCTTGGTTCTATTTGGGATGGCACAATTCATGCACGAGTGGATGTGCTCGTACAGTGCCTTAGATCCCGTCTGCATGGGTGTCATGACGTTTGCCACTTCTGACTTCAGTAGCATGAAGTTAGCTTTGGAGAAGTTTTTTAAGGAGGTTTCCTTACTGGGGGGTGGCGGTGGGATGTGGATGTCAATAACATAAAATGGTACAGTATGGACTGCACGGTGAAATGTATATAATGTGACTGTCACACAAGGTGACATAACAATAAAGAAGATGTCTTTGTGATATAACATCCTGACATGACCAATGGAGAGGGCATCTATCAGGAATGTTATATACAATCGGGGTTAGGTGCATATTTTGATGCTGTGCACACTGATTTGCCTGAAAATGACTAATGTCAGCAGAGGTCTCCAACAAGTGAGACAGAGTTACAGGGTCATGGGCAACAGTAAACAAAAGCATGAACAATCAAGGACAATATCAGAAATATCACCAGTAATCTCATGTCTCTGACATATGTGATTCTGAGTGATCATAAATAGTTCTGCACAAACACACTTGTACAACTATTAGGACATGTCAGCAATCTATGAGGCTAATCAACACACTGTCGTGACACTGAACCATCTGCCAGAAGTATTAGGAGGGACACTGATATACCTGTTTATGGCATTATAATAAATCCAGGCTAGTTGACTGGTGTGCATGGCATATAGGTGGCACAGTCTACACTGTCATGGATGTAACGCATGCCATCAATGTTGTCAAACAGCTAAGTTTGTACTGTGTGCATCACTGGAACAGGTGTCACACATGCATCTGGTATAACACCTTGATGGGGCTTGTACACCATCAGACAGTAATGTTTATGCAACAAGAAGAATACATCGGTATGGCAAGTAAGATATGTTCATAGGTTCATGGTTAGGTACTAGGCTATTGGCCATAGAGCCTATGCAAGCCTAGCCAAATGGCTTTTGCCACCCAAGAAAATTATTTTCCTGTGCTCCTGTCGAGCAGAGCCACAGAAATAATCCCCAGGGTGAATTTCCTAGCTCCCATCCAATCATCAATATTTTTCTTGAAGAGTGCTAATGCGGAGCTTTGTTTGATATAGATAGGTAGTTTGTTCCAGAGTATGGGAAGTCCCTGGGACAGGAATCTATCCCTCCAGCATGTTCTGTTTATTGTGGTGACAAGTTCTAAGTCCCTAGAGCATGTAGCTTGGAAGGAATGGGTTTTCTTTAAGTGGAGCATGTCCAACAGCTCTGGGTTTGACACAGCTTTGTCTGTTAGGCATAGATTGCCTCTGAGTAGGTGATAGGTGACAGAGTAAAGCTGGAGTTTTTTTAGATGGTCTGCTTAGGCCATCTGTTTGAGGCTGGTAATCCTCTTTGTGAGGCATTTCTGGTACCTTTCTAGCTGTTGTAGATGTCTTGTGAGATACATACCAAAAGGGGTGATGTACTCTATAATGGTTCTAATGAGTGACTAGTAGAGGGGAACAATGACCTCTTTTTTCCTGGATGAGAAACCTTTTGAGATGAGGTGTGCCACATGGAAGGATTTCCTGACTGCTGTGGCGATGTAGTTATCAAAGGAGAGACTACTGTCCACCTGTGTTCCAAGGTCCCTTATCATACTTTCGGTGTTAGGTAGACTACCGCCTATGTGGTAGTTCATGGGTACAGAGTTTTTACCACAAGGGATGACAATGCACTTTTTGGCATTGAGTTTGAGGCTATGGCTTTGACAGAAGGCATCTGTCTCAGTGAGGCCCTTTTGTAGGATGTCCACATCGTTAGGTGTTTCATTTATGGCTGCTAGTTTGCAGTCATGTGCGAACCTCATTAGCCAAAGACCTTCCGTGTTAGCCTGTACTTCTGAGAAGTAGATACAAAACAGGAGAGGACTCAGGACTGACCCTGTGATACTCCACTTGTCACTGGTCTGAAGTCAGATTTGAAGTCTGTCCATCCTTATAAGAAAAGGATTTGTGGGAGCTCACTATAGTGAAGGTGGTACACTTCAGCAGCACATCACTGAAAGATATGTAGGGAGGTACATGAAGAAGGGAGCATTGTTCTCAGTTATTGGGTCGATGAAGGTTGTGACCTATGGAGGTATTATGGCCTTTGTTATGGATGTCCTGCACAAACTCAGGAGTTGTGTTAAATACAAGTGAATTGTCACCACTGTGGGCATAGGCTGGTTGACGTTTCAAATACCATCTTCTCCAAGACATAGGTCATAGACCATTTGGTCTGCTCATAGGAGTGTGATGTCTATGTTATCACTGGGTTGTGTGTTTGTTTTCATAATGTAACAAATCCCTCCCGTGTGTTTGTTGCATCTCATGAGTTGTCATGGCTGTGGCAGTATTCTTTGGTGTGTGTTGATACTGTCTATATTATACTAATATCACAATTGGAGTCAAGGATTGCCCACAATCTATAGTCCACCAGACAGCTGTTTGGATACAGGATGTATATGTCATTATTGATATCTGTGACTTAAGTAATGGACAGGAAATGGCCTAGTAGACAACCCTGATGTGTGGACCTGATCACTGGACTCAGGATATAGGTCACTTCACACATTTTAATATATTAAGATGCCACATATGTGATCCAGTGGTCTACCCACTTGGTGATATAGGTGTTTATGGCCATTTCTGACAGTGTTGACTTAATACCTCAGTGTGGATTTGTGACAAATGTCTTGGCCTGGCCAAGTTCAACAGGATGATAGTGTTGTCATCATGCATGCCCTTAAATACCTTCTTGAGGACATTCAACAGATGTAACAGAGATGGATGTAGCATTAACAACTCACACATGTGTTTTGCACACAGCCGGGATATTACCAGTGCCCATTTAGAAAAGGTCTATGATTACATATTGGTCTCTCTCACAGATGAGGAGAGTCAGGATGTGTCTATACATGGATGCATCAGGTGCTATTCCCCACCCCACTCAGATGGATGCATGTCGATGTACACCCTTCTACAGGAACATATTCCATCTGCAGGATGTGTTGAAGTGTGGATCCGACCATGTATGGCAGGTGTATGCTCTGAGTCACACTGTAAGTGATCTGTGATGTTGTCACAGCCCATTTATTCTGTGTGTTAGGACTGGATGAAGGTAAGACAATGCATACTGCCTATCTTGAGCTGGCCTAGGGTTTTGACACAATAGCTCACTCAGGCATCATTGAGATGCTCTCCCAGCTGGAGATTAACCCTTACATCACTAGATGGTTAACCAATTGGCTCGCCAACAGAACACATACTGTGAATGTTGGTCAGTCAACCTTTACCAGTACAGCTGCCACAAGTGGTGTTCCCCAAGGATCTGTGCTGGGCCCTTTACTGTTTGGAATCTATTTCTCAACAGTCCAGGATAAAGTATACTTTCATTTGGTAACCAGGTTTGCTGATTATTGCATATTGGGTGCAATCATTGAGTACACCAATGATGCTAACATATTACAGGAAGGGCTAACACAGACAAATCAATGGTGCCAAAGCCACACAACAATCAAAATAATGCAAAAATGTGTCTTGAGTTTTGCCTTCTGCAAAGTGGAATTCCTCACTAATTACAGCACTAACAACACCTCCCTGTGATCAAACCCAGTGGCACAAGACCTGGATCACACATAGATAGCAATCTGAACTTTGATCACCAAGTTTCCACAGTAGTATGGAAAGGTTACATCATGCACCTCATAAGTCAGGTCATCATATCCAGATCTGAGGATGTTATAACAGCACAGTACTCAACCCTCATCAGAACACTGATGGAGTATAATGCTCACTTTTGTGTTTACCCCACTAGACATCTGCAGCAGATGGAGAGACCACAGGAGTTTATCACCAAGAAAATACATGGCCTAGATACCATGCCATGACATATGTAGATAGATTGAAAGCCCTGCCACTGTAATCTGTATCATATAGGATGAGTTGACTTGTGCCTGGTCTACAGGCCAGTCTCTGATACTGGCCCATTCGAAATACTACACATCTGCAAATCAGCTATAGCTGATGACATCAGCAGAGTCTGGTGAGAGGAGGATGGTAATAGCAATCCCACATTATGAGAGTTTTTAGTATTGCGTGTATAAAACACACCTGCTGCTTAGCTGACTCTGTGGCACCCAGGTGAAAATGCATTGACACATTTCTTTTGCAGACCAGATGGTTCAAATCCAGGAGTATATAATACTTTTAAATAAGCAGTGATAATGCAAAGAAATAATTCTTTATACTACATCCATCATCTGTTAGTGTGTATTAATGGTTCCCTATCAGAAGCCTGAAACACTATAAGCCTGAAAATCAAAATCCTGAAAACTATAGACTGAAAGTTCAAAATCCTGAAAGCCCAAAATCCTGAAAACACAAAATGGACATACTGACGTCATTGTGGCTTTGCTATTGTTAGCCCTGTGGTGTTGGGTTATGCGTTGGGTTCAGGTAAGTGTGCGGTTGGTTTTATGTTAGGGTTAGGGGCGGTTTAAGTGAGTTAGGGTTAGGGCGCAGGTTAGGCATGTATGCAATAGTGACAAATATTGGGGTTAGGGGCAGTTTAAGTGAGTTAGGGTTAGGGCGCGTGTCAGGTGAGTGTGCAATAGTGACAGACCTTAGGGTTAGGGTTAGGGTCAGGGTCAGTTGGTAGATATTAGTGTCCTTATAGTGACATAATAGCATTATTTGTGTTTTCAGGATTTTGAGTTTCAGGATTTTGGGCTTTCAGGATTTTGAACTTTCAGTCTATAGTTTTCAGGATTTTGATTTTCAGGCTTATAGTGTTTCAGGCTTCTGATAGGGAACCGTATTAATGTAGTATAGCATGTTTATATTATATTGCTTGGAGGTAACCTCACCATTGAAGAGACATTCACTGTCATTTGGCATTGGTGCATGATGCCAAACTCCACACAAATATAGAGGTCAAAAAGTGAAGGGGTCCACTGTTTTTTTTTTTTTGTTTTGTTTTGTTTTCTTCTTTTTTTTTTTTTGTTACTTATGTGTGTTGTCTGCAATTCTATTTTTTGTCCAGATTATAGGTTTTTAAATGGGGTAGATAGGAAAGTGGTGAAATGGGGGGCAAGCAGGGGGAAGAACAAAGGGGAAGCAATATAAGAATGTGCAGGAGGGAGGTATGAGTGAACCATAGCTATCAATTTCTTCAGCAGTGTAAAATGAAAATATGTACAGAATATTAACTGAATTTGGACTGTCACCTCCTCAAAGAGGGGTTAGAACAATGCAATCACATTGTGTAGCCAATTAGAACAGACCAAGTGTGTCAGGAGGTAAGGGACATTGGTATTTCTGTGTCAGGTAAGTTGGGTAGGTAAGGAAGCAAATGCAAACAAGCAGGACAAGCAAAACAAGACTCGGGGACAGTGGGAGACACAAAAAGAGGAGGGGCACTATAACTGGGGTGAGAAAGGAGACAACATAAGCCCATGCCCATCAAACATGGGGACAGTGACAATCTAGTCCTCACTTGCAGGACAGTCATTGCTGTCCTCTTACTCCGCAGGCTGCTGGAGTGCTTGATCTCTCCATCTCCTATGGACCATGAAGAAGAGCAGCCTCTCCATCTGGTTTAGACATACACCAATGGTGCTGTGCATGACCTTATGCACCATCCCTGGCATCTCCTTGCAGGTAATGAAATCCCCACCTGTGCCAGTACTCCCAGAGGGTACCGCAGCACCAGCTGCAGGGGTAGTGCTACTCGAGGGGGTAGGTAGTGCAGGGGCAGCAGAGCAGTACTGCCAGGTTGGTTCCCAGATGTGATGGGTGTCAGTGCAGGAGTCAGTGGAACAGGGGCAGGCTGAGCCACTGGGGTTGGCCTATCTCCTTGTGCTGTGAAGCATTTAATGATTTGGTAGGGATGGATGACATAGAGACATTTTGACAGCATGCATAACAGAAAATAAAACAAAGAGATAAGTGTTGAGGTGAGAGGAAAAAAAGGCATAAAATTACTACCATCATATGTGACATACAATGCATTATCACAATAATAGAAATATTTTATCTAACGTTTTACATTTTAGTATTCTTCTCAAAAACTACAAACTATAATTATGGATTTTCTCACGTAATCTTTGCAATGTGCAGATATTCCACATATGCTTGGTCCAATAATACATATTAAAGATTACAGCAGGGCATTTATTACACTTGTTTAGAATTTAATTTCTGTAGGCTGCGATGGTGCAGCGATTAGCTTTGTCACCTCACAGCAAGAGGTTCTCCCGTTTGATTTTTGGCTGAAGCGCCTTCTGTGTGGAGTCTGCAAGTCCTCCCTGCAGTCAAACGATGTCTAAAGACATGCAGGTAGGTGTGTGCATGAATGGGTGTGCCTTATTTGAAGGTTGGGCATCAAGCTGGCAACTCAGCACCATAAAAATCAACTGCCAATCATTAGCGGCCTGGAGTTCCACTGTGGCGACACCTAACTGGGATAAGCCAAAAGACAAACAGTTTAGAATTTAATTTCTATAATATTATTAAAGGATTGCACTATTTTATACATGTTATTAGAGGTATTTGAACCCACAACATCTGACTACAGTCTTACATTTGACTCCTAAAGTTGGTTTGTGCTGCAGACTGACATACATACTTGCTTTTACAGTTAGGATATACATACTTTCTTTGTTACTACTGTATAGAAAAAAAAACATTTTTTTTTTTATTTTAAAGCTACAATAATACTTCTCTTGTGCTGCATACATACCAGTTGCTTCCCTTAGACCTTCTAGATGATCAGCATGGACTTGTCTATTTGCATATATTTCAAAAATAGCTGTGAAAAGAGAAGAATAAAACAGAAAAGCATTATACATACCAGTCTTGTCTATATTTAGCATTCTATGTATTATAAATTTTCTTTATTAGCATACATACACAACTGTGGGATGTTGCTAATTCGGAACTCATCCAAACACTGGTTGAGTGTATCCATCCTGCACCTTTTTTAGGTCATTAAAGTGGTACCTACACTGATCTTTAGTGCATGGGATGCCAGTCACTCTGGATACAGCTTTGGCCAGACTATTCCAAGCCTCAGACTTGTGCAGGGAGCCGGTATAGTCCTCCGGCAAAAACCTTTGTCTGTGGTGCTTTACCAGGAGTTCAGTAAAGATTGTGGCCTCCTCAACACCCCACCTCTGTGCCCTAAATTAGGCATCTTCTCCTCTAACACCAGGCATGTCTAACCCAAAACTAGTGCAATAGCAAATAATGACTTCCCACTAATTCCTGTTATCATGTTTATTGGTAGTACGCAAGCCCAAGCAATGATGTCAACATTGACTGAGTGATTTTAAGTGGAGACCAACAGTGCCAAGCAGAGAGGAAAGCAGTTTTGGAAACTGGAAGGTTAATCTGACATTTAAGATTAGTTTGAGGGGTGTGTGCTGCTGTAACTGTTAGGTAATTTAACTTTGCAGACCTGCACTGGAGGCATAAATGTATTGACTGATACATGTTTAGTTTGGCTTTATACACTGACAAAAATTGAATTCCACTGTGTGGGATTCAAACCTATCAATTAGGGACAAAACATTTTCTTCCACAGTGGTGATTTTCCACTTTTGCCACAGAAAAAAGACTGCTTCACAGACATCCTCATCAATTATTCATAAATACAGGTGACAGATTGAGGTATTAACCATGCATGTGTGTGTGACCTGACAAGGTCGTTGCATATGTATTAATTTGTGTATGTCTTCTATTTAAGTATGAAGGCCACCCAAGTCTGAATAGCAGAATTAGACCTACAGAAACATAGTAGGCAGTATACCTTCAGTCATACATCTGAACCTTCAAAACACAGTAAGGGTGTCTTACCCCTCATATGTATAATTCATATCCACTCTACTGCTATGCATAGTTATTGCTATTTATAATAATGTATACATTGTAATAAGAGATATTTAACATAATGTGAAATGTAACAACAATAAAAATGTCTAGTATTTCCTGTATTAGAAACCAGGACTATGTATACGGCAGCCCTACACTTATACCAGTTGCCACATGAATACTGCAATAACACTTGGATATTTTCCTGTTCATTACTATAAACTGAAATGTAACAACAGTAAACATATGCTTCACTTCCTGTATTAGAACCCAGTACCATTTGTTTTACAGCCCTACTCTTGCACCTGCTGCCACAGGAATAGTAACATAACTGCAGAATAATTCCCTGTTCATTATATACTTCTGTGTGTTAACCACTGTGTAATGCCACTTACTGTGTTTGTGCAGTGTCCAGCACACAGTTGATACAATATATTCATTTTGAAATTGTTAACTGCTTCTTCTCTGCAGGTGTTTGATGGCTGTAGATGTTGGGGAAGCTTGCTAACTACCATGCAGTGTGAGTGGTAGAAAGCAAAAACTGCAATAATGTATTCTTTTAGACATTTAGAATGTCTATGCCCTGTCTGCAGGTGCTCTGTCTGCTTCTTGTGTGGGCCATTAATCCAGATTTGCATGATGGCAAGCATCATGCAAATGAGACAAGCAAAGCTAAACTTTTTTTAGCACTGTAAGCAGTATTTATTAAGTTTCATCCTTAAAATACACAGGTGGGACTTAAACCATGATATACTGATAGTATATGTTGTGTAAATCAACACATTTAGCAGATGTGCTACACACACAGGTGATTCTCAAGCATACCGCTCAACCCGCTAGAGTAAGAAATTTGGGCAAAGCCTCAAAAATGGGGGACAAAGGCCCTGAGAATAGAGATAAAATTTTAAATATTGTATTTATCAACTTAGAAAGTTGCTAGAACAACAGGATTTGTGTTGACATGCATTTTGTAATGGATATGAAGTCTGAAACTCAAATGTATGTCATTATTTAGTAACTTCAACTGCAATGATTTACCAGAAAAACACAAATTATATGAGGAAGAGAACAAAAACATGAGGCAAAAATCTGTACATTATTTGAAAATCTGGACAGTTGGGAGTTATGTTCACAAGTGTAGTTGATGTATTGGTTATCAATGAAGTACATTACATGACATTTATTGTGTTTCTCCATTTCTCCTGTTTGCACTAAGCTACACACCATGCAAATACTAGCATTAAAAAGGAAAATTATGAGAAAGGAAGAAAATAAATCTATTAAATAAACAACACTACAAAATTTATGTTGATGCTCATGAAATATTTTTATAGAGGTCTATATTGGAACTCTCACTCCAATAAACCATCAAAACACAGTAAGGGAGTCTTATTCATCTTTGACACAGAAACATCTTTGCAGCAGGGAATGAAAATCATTGTGCATATAAGCAACTGTAACATCATCCACAGTATTAACAAAACATATGACAGTCATACACGTCTGAGTTGTTTGTACATGTATTAATTTCAGATGTAGTGCATTGAGTGATCCCACAACCATTTATGAATATGGCTTGCAGAAATGCAGCTCTAACATTTCTATCTGTGTTTGTTGCTCAGTCTTCTCTTATCTGAAAAGTAATCTGTGACATGCAGTCTGTAAGGTATTTTGCATCATTGTCCATAAAATGTGTGAGGATATTAAATGGCAATAATATACAGTTGTCAATAACTGCAGGGGAGGTTGGATATTACTGAACAGACACTGTGAAATGTGTGCTGCTTACTTATATTTAAAACCTTGCTCCACTTCACTTACATCTACACTTTGTAAGTCTAACCTGCCTGACATATACACTAGAGGTAAGGGAGTCTGAATTGCAGTTATGTTTTTCTTTTCTCTACCAGTAATCATTCACAGTTGCAATCCATTATCAACAAACACTGAGAGCGTGCCTGCACTATCTTTACATCTGCTACCTGGGGCCAAGAATTTGGGATTCGGTAATTCTAATGAGTTTACACCTCATTTGTATATTCACCATGCTCATAGCCCTAAATCTACACTATAAAAAGGGAAGTGTGTAGCTAGGCCACCTGAAGGTGAGGAAACTTGTTTATAAAACATAAGAAGATTGCTATTACTTTGGCTTTATCTACAGAGATGACTACTGCTTGTGATAATGTATTATTACATTTTTCAGTTATATACTGGATATGCTAACGTCACTAAGGAAAAAAATATATATATATATATACACGTATACATTAGCAAATGCTACTTTCATCTGTATGCACTTCTTAGAAGTTCACTGATGGCACAGAAATTTTTAAGGAATTTTACTTTCTCAGCAGCACATCCTTATTAACTTTCAACATAAGTGCTAATGTTAGAATTATTTTTCTCTTTACACTCTTCTATTGCTATTATTTCAGTAAAATGTAAATGTCAATGACACGGGGGTTTTAGCCATCTAGGATGGCCCATAGGCACCTCTAGGAGAATGCTGGCCACAAGTAGAGATGACTGGCAACTGTATAAAATTTAATTTTCTGTGGTAAATGTGTACACTTGTTGATTTGATAGCACTTTTAGCAGTTCACTGATAGTTTGTTAGCAGCATATGTCATTTGCCTGTTGTTTTGGGGGTGGGTGAGCCATGTTCCATTTCCGTGTTGGCTCAAGCAAAATTGTTTGTACAGAAGTTTGCATTGCTATTATTACTGTCCTTGTTTTGGATGCAACATTGCTTTGTGTTTGACTGTAATATTTACAGCCACAAAAATCCTTTTTTACATTTGAATAACTTGATTGTTTTTTTTTTTGTTTGTTTTTGTTTTTGTTTTTTTCTTTGTTTCTCCAGAGGGGGATATTGAAAAACTACCTTTTTATGTGCTATATCTAAGCAGCACTTTTATTTATATGATACTTATGTGCATTATCCTTATTTTGTGTTTTATGTCATATAGAACTAAGGCAGCCAGGCATCCCAAACCCCACAAGCCCCCATTCAAGGACTCTGAGAATTAAGTAATTGTCAAAGCATTTTGGCAATGTGGTGCCTTTCTGCTTGATAGAGGGTGCTGGGATAAGTCTGGAAGAATGCAAATTTGGCAGCAGATGGCAACTGATGTAAATGTCATAGGTAGCCAGAATAGGAGATATGATCCATTGTGTCATAGGACTGCTGACATGATTTCATAATTCTGGAGAAACTCAGCTTCGGTGGTCCATGGACAGACATCTACCAGGGGGACCTGTGACAGTGCCACCGCTGACAACAAATGAAGAGTTCCTGTCCACTGTCACTGATCTAAAGATCTCAGTAGAAAGTGCACAACAGCATGTGATTGATGTTGATGCTTCAGTATCAGGGAGGACAAGTATTCCTAAGAGGAGCTTCCAGTTTGGCTTCTATATGTCAATTTTTAGATATTTCTTGTATAGTAAAATATTGAAAGCAATAGTTAAGTTGGTCTAATATTTTTTTTAATTTTTGGGGGGGTGGGAACTAGTTATTGATTGATACAGTTAACAACACATTTTGGTTGGTTACACATGGGCTTGGGGTGGATGTGTTATCCATGTTTTTGTTAAAAGTATCATTAATGGATGTACAAAGGGCAAAAAGTTTTAACCCTCTGTGTTATTATTAATTGTGATGATGGTGTCCTTACCTTTTGCTTAACTTCTTCCAGGACCATCCTCCATAGGAACTCTAGAATCATCTGCACAAGGTAAGCCAAACATTTTTATGTCAGTAGTGATGAGCAGTTCAAAGAAATACTTATTTCATCCATATGCATCATGTGGGTATCAGTACTGTTGTGTGTATTGCTGTACTGTCTGTACTAGTGACACCAGTATTAGTCTATTAGCATATAGTGAACTATAGTAGCATAGGTATTAATTTCTTTCCTGGGTTTGTTGCTTATTTTAACAGGTGATCCTATCAGTGTAAGTGTAGGACTCTTACCATCTGATGTCAGAGTATTGGTAGACACAGGCAAACACAGGCACAGTCAGGAGGTGCAGAGGTTAAATCTGACACTGAGGTTGACATTCTGCATTCCCCTGGAATTCCATTGGATACAGCCAGTAGGACTATGCAAACCCATTTCAGTGAACCCTCAGATATTGGACAGGTGGAGAATAAAACACTCAATCAGGGTAGTGTGGTTACTGCAGCTCCAGTGACTGTTGACTCTGGCCGTAGCTGAAGTATGGGTGAGGTGCCACACAAGATGGTTGCTAAGAGTCCTAGGAGGAGCACTACTGTCTATCCTACACCTGATGCAGGTGTGTCCACCCCATGCCATTTGACATATGTTTAGGTCCATCGTGGAGGCTCAGGCATGTTCCAATATGTCCTCTAGAGAAATGTAGATGTGGCAGAGGCTGATGTGGCATCTGCTTCTACGGTGTTGCTGATTCAATGGATCAGATGAATGACACATTGGAATGAGAGATGTCTGTGATAGAACAGCTGCTGGGAGGAGGATAGCATCCATGTGGGCATAGGTCAGCCACATCATCTGATGTTTGCCAATGTGGCCATGCCTGATCACATTCCCATAGTGGCACTACTTCCATTGCTGCATCAGTGTTTGAGGTGTCCACACCCAGACATGGCAGGCCATGGGGTGGTGCTTCTGGGAGTACTCTTGAGGAGAGCTCAACCAGCAGACATCAGTCACATTCAGGCAGCAACAGTGCATCTAACCATGGGCATGGACATGCCAGTCCAACCCCTGGTAGAGCCAGTTCTCATGGTCAGGTATGACAAGAATGAACTGCTACCTCTACTATGCATGGCGTATACCTGTCCAACATACCAAGGCAGAGCTAGCATAGAGCTTAGATGTGTTGTTGCAAACACTGACACATACATTATACTTAGAGGGCCCATACAGACATATGCACAACAGTTAGATGGTTCAGCTGTGAGGCTTAAATCATATTTTGACTCAGTGGCTATTTATTACTTTATCCAAATGTCTGCCTGTTTCTTTTTCTTACTCACATACACTCACTTACCTTTTGTGTCAACCTAGGTTTCCTGCCATACCCCCCCCCCCCCCACACACACACACATAACAGTTTGTGCAAATGATGATAACTGTGCCATATCATTGTTTTCTATCTTTTGGATTCAGGGATACATAAGCTTTGTGTCTGATGGTCTGGGTGCATAACTGACTTAGTGCTTAGTATATCAGTGTTTGTGATATTGTTTTTACTTTTTACATATTTTGCTATTGCAATGTTAGACAATTGATAAAATCAAAACAGTTTTTGCGTCAGTATTTTTAAGAAATGTCTTTGGGTTATGAAGTCTGAAACTGAAATGTGTCTCATTAATTTCAAATTTCTCTCATTAATGATTCACCAGTAAAAAAAAGTATGAGGCCAAACTGAGGACATTTGGTGACCATCAGTACTTTTGAGAGGCATGAATATGTGAACCTTTGATGCATGAGGCCTATTACTTGGTAGAGGACACATGTATTCATATGTCTCGCTGTCACATGTTGAAGTCATTACTATACAAATAACCCACCTTTTTCTTACTTAGATTACCAAGTAACAGTGTGCAAGGATATGCCATTCATTTGCACTATTACACAATTTTGTTTTAATACTCCAGGTTCAACACTTACCTTGTAAATACGGCAGTTGCTACAGTTTTAGTTCAGGGCTGATTCTGTATGATGCTAGCAGTAGACTGGCATTACATAGGTAGGTAAAGTTTGTGAGATCTGCAAGACATCAGTGTTACTATATGTACTGTATGTGCATAGGATGAAGGTTTTAGCCTCTTTGTTAGTGAGTGAGTGAGTGAGTGTGCTTCTTGTTGCCTCTTAGCTAATGCTAGACCATATTAAGCACACCTACATCTGTCTACACCCACAGATGCTACTGGTTCCGCCTTTGACTCATCAACTGCATGTGGCTGTGGTGACCTTGCCATTGGTGGTGGGATGTGTGCCCCTTCCACATGTTGATCCTGCTGAAGCTGTTTTCTCAGGATGATGTAGTGAATCATGGCAGAGAAAGTGAAGATTTCAGTATATGTACATGGATTGTACTGCGGGGCTCCCTCAGAAGTATCTAGGCACTGGAACTGTGACTTCAGCAGCCCAAACACATGCTCTGTGATATTCCTGATTTGAACATCTGCCTCATTACAGCATTCTTCAGCAGGTGTATGAGAATTTCTGATGGGCATCATCAGCCATGGTTCCAGTGTATTCCCTGCATCCATCAGTAAATGGCCCTGTGGGATATCACCCATAGTAAACATCTGATACAGTTGGGAGGTGTGCCAGATATGTAACTTGTGGTAACTGCCTGGGTTGTCATCACATGCATTTACAATGATTCCCTTAGTATTGCACACAATTTGGCAGTTTGACTGGAAGCCCTTTCTATTTATGTAGACCCTTGCCTTTTTCCCTGGTGGTGCTGTGATTTCTATATGTGTACAATCTATGGCATCCAGTACTACAAGCTAGTGTGCTATGTGGTAGAACTCCTGCATATTTGCAGCCCTGTCTTCAGGGGTATGGGCAAAAAATATGTAGTCATTGGTGTGTTGGATCATAGCATTCAGGAATTGATAGAGGATCCTAGATGCTGATGTCTGTGACACCACCAGCATGTCCCCTGTTGGTCTTTGAAATGTTTCTGTAGCTAACATTCTAGGTGCTACACATATCTTTGTCTACAATGGTATTGGATCCACTTGATTCAGCCTGGGTCTGAGTTGAAGAAGACAGAGGTTGCAGAGTTCCTGTAGTGTGTCTCTATCCACCCTGTCATACTCTACAGTTTCTACCTTGTGCAGACTGTGATAAGATAACTGGAGTCTAAAAACTCTTCTCCTTCTTGCCCAAGTTCTATTAGCAGTAGCAGCAACATAGATTTCAGTCTGTTGCACATACACATAAATTAAAGAAACAGCAGCCCCTAACATTCTTTCTGTGTAGACTCTTTTCTGTGGCTGTATTCCAATAGGTTTTGGAATTTGCAGGGAAAACTAGCACTGAGACTACACAGTTGCTTTACAGCTTGTTGAATAGCTCCTCTTGGATTGGTTGATTAGCATATAATTCAGCTACGTATGCTGTAATTAGCAGGCCATGGTGTTTACCATATATATGCAACTCTACACACCATGTAGACTGATTTACTGAATAGAAAATAGTGCGCTACTGTGTGAGCATCACGCCTCGATGTGCACACCAGCTTAGCAGACTGTGTAAAGTTTATTGAATCTGAATTTAACAAGTTTTTGAATGCCAAGCCTTGTCTTCATGTTTACCAGTCATGACAAGCAGAAACACAGAACACATCCAGTATAATATCATAAGAAGTCCAAATGAAAAGCTATTAATTTTGACATAAACTTTCTCTTTATTTAAATGCTATATTCCAGGCAGGCACTATTTCAACTAACTAGAAACTATAAATAATGTGTAAAACAATACAAGATGGATATTATAGTCTAAAACAAACATAACATAATATAAGGTTAAGATTTTTGCATGGTGTGGTACAACTATATAATTAATAAATTAGCTCTAAGGCAAATTAAGCAAATACACTTTAAGCAAATGATTAAAGTCACCTAGTGTTGATGATAGCCAGATAGATAATAAATTCCAGTGACATGGTGGGGATATACCCATACCCAGGACAATTGCAGGGGACATGGTGGCAAATTCCTGGACAGCATGTCATAAAGTTTGGGTGGAGTGACATCCAGGATGTGCTTGAGTAGGTGCTCATGATAAAAATGTTAAAGTTGATGAATTGCCTAAGCAAAAACTGGTAAAATCCACAAAGAAGTAGAAAAATATATTTGACTTAAGATTTGTAAGCTTGAATTTGGGCTGTGGGTCTACTCTAAGTGCAGAAGATAAAGTTTTAAATCTGTAAGCCGAAGGTACAAGGTGTTACAGTAGTCCAAACAGGAGGACACCAAGACTTGGACTGGAATAGTTATCTGCAAGTGATATAAAGTGCTTAGTGAAGGCAAAATTCCTAAAATGATAAAAGTTCTTTTTTTTTCTTTTTTTCTAGACACATTTATAAAACAGAAATATGTTTGTTTAAAGATGGAAACAATAATTTTTATTTTTAACTTTGGATATTATATACATGTTCTAACATTCTAATATGCAGACTTGATTCTGCTTTATAAAAAATAAAATTTCAAACATCAGCAACTAGGCACATGCAAAACATGCCAACACATTTCTATAGTTCTTCACTTCCTTCCACACACATCTCCTCCTGTTTCACCTGGCTTTCTGTTCCATGACATTTCCTTCATCTAGTGTGCTAATACACTGACAAAAATATATATACAACTATAAGTCCTGTAGTCAGTTGCAGTAACTATTGACAGCATTAGATCACCTATATCATCGATAAGTGGTTTTGATTACATTTGGAGTAAGTATAAGGTCAAAAGATGGCAAAAGGCAGCCATTGCTGTGACACTGCTGTACTGCTGCCTTCATGCAGATCCATTTTCTGGTGTTTACTCTTATTTGATTTGCAACATTAAAAACATGAAAGTCTGTAGATTATCTTGTGGTTGGAAGGCTGTAATGCCTTGGAATGTGATACTTTCTCTCACTCTGTTTCCCCGGAAATAATTCTTTTGAGCTTGTATCCTTTTTTGGAAGTTCAGATATTGTTAAATAACTATAGAGAATTGAATACAGTTGATTCAGAAAAAAAGTTTTTGCATGGTAAGAATTGTAGATAGGTTTAGATTTTAGTAAGAAATTGGGGCCTAGATTAGAAGATGGTTGTTTAATGTACAGAAAAGTCAAGTGACACATTAATTTATGTGAGGTATTTTTTATAAAGAACTGCAGCAGCAACTGTCTATTTATACTAGACTTTCTTCAGCTAAGAGAAAAGACAAGCTAATTAAGTTGTTTAAGCACATAGCTATATTGATTTAGTGTTTATGAGTACTGACAAGATTATTATTTCAGTCCTCAGCAATAATTATGTTACTCTGAGATAAGCAGGATTGAGTGGTGTCAGTAGCATTCTACACCAGTCTCTAACGGTCTTCAAGAACCAGACCTCTTGCTTCAACGTATATCAGAAAACACTTCACCTTTGTCTAGCTCCTTTCATAATGCCAGTGGGGAATATTAATTTATATTATGGACTTAGCACATCAAACTCATCCTCTAATTATTTTGCTTCTCTTTCAAAACAACCACTGCACCTTTGCTATACAATGCTCATATTGTTAACACAACAATCACTAATCAATTCAAGGGCCTTACAGTTCAGCATTACAGTGCTCACAATCTTATCTGGGACACATTCCCTGACACACAAATTAATTATTTCCTGCAGCAAACACTTCACAGGAGTATGTCCAGGTATGCATAAGTACCAACATGAAATATTTACCCAAACGACCCCTTCAGTAATATGTCCAGATATGCACAAGCATCAAAATTAAACATTTATCAAACCGATCACCACCCCACTTCTCCGTATTCTCCTGGAAAACTGCTGCTTACTGGCATAAAGTCAAGGCTATTTACATGCTTAGTATGTTAGTTACCTCTTTGTACATTCATGTCTATGAATCATACTCGTATGCAAACATCAAAGGCCCCTTATCAGTGTATTAGCTGTACCCTATCACTTATACGTTAAGTATGTTATGCTTTTCATATAGAGGTGTGTTTGTAACAATTCTGTTGCATTTTCGTATTCATGCTGAAAGTCCATTATTTTCATATCCATGTAGTGGCACTATTTGTGGAGTACCACTATGAAAATGTGAAGCCTGGACTATAAATACCAGCCATGATAGTTCTCATAAAGAGTGCTGTGGAAACAAAATATAAGATCAATAAGAAATCTAAGTAAAGAACCTCAGCTTTAGAATTTAAACATTGGTCAAGATCAAGGAACATTCCTTTTACATTATAACTCTGAGAGCATGGAAAAAGCTTAAGGGGGTAGAAAATGAAGACAAGAGTTTTATAAATGCCTCACATGTCATTTTGTATTGTATCTAGACAAAAGTTATTTCTTAGTCCAAAGTTCATGATTGTGTCATAAGAATGGGTATTTGCAATCTCTGTGATGTCCATGTTTTAATATGTGATGGAAGGCTTCATAGAACTAAGAATGCCTCCTCCATCTTTAATCAATGCTGATACAACTAATCAGAATATTATTTATTATTTATTTATTCTATTTGTTTACCAGGAAATTCTGACTGGGCAAACATGCCTCATTTCAGTAGAGGCATGGGGAGAAAAGCTCCACAAGAAATTATACCAGTAGTTCATATACAATATAAAGAATACTCAAGAAACATATAGCAGCATTACCATGCAAAGCTCCAATAAAACTATATACAGTAGCACTTATACAACATAGAGAATGTTGAGGCAACATTAGCAGCATAACATACAAAATGAAGATGAAAAAAGCAGATAATTATGAAATAAACAAGTATATCTTGCAGCAACATAATTAGAAACACGTACAATAAAGTAGTAGTACATTAGGTCATTTAAAATCATATGGATTTCATCATAAGAAGAGTAGAAGATGATTTCCTATTGAAATGTCTACCCGTGAAATGCCAAGTGCTGACAAGCAGAAAGACAAAAAAAAAACAAAAAACAAAAAAAACAAAAACAGACCAAAACTGCAGGAGAATACTAAATCTACAAATTTGCTCTTTTCCCTTAAAATATGTTTTTGAAGGGGCACTTGCTCTAGCAGGTCCTGACATTTCAAATGATTACTGTTGAAGGCAGACAAATAAGAGAACAGGAAAGTCACTGGCTTATAAGGGTACATAAAAGAGGTAGTTTAGTAAAAATGTAGCATGGGGAATATTGTTGGCATAGCATGTTGTAGGTTGTTCTAAAGCCACACTGAATAGAGGAAAGGAGGTTATTGGTAAGAATGTTGTTGAAGAGTGGAGAATGGATGCATTTTTCTAATATTGTTGAAATGGAGAAAATATGGCTATAGGTATATAGTTGAAAATATCAGTTGTGTTTACCCCTATGTGTAGGGTAGGATGACCGATTTCGTCCATTGGGAGTTACATAAGATTGTTGGATGGATCTGTAGATGAGTATTGAGATGGGGAGGGCAATGTTATCTGCTGTGATTTTCAGGTATTCTGTGGATAGGTTATGTGCAGCTGGGGTGATAGGCTTCACTTTTAAAAGGTGCATTTTAATGACAGAGGCTGGGACAGTGTTATGGATACACAGACGTGGAAGTTAAGGAGTGGTTAGTCTGTATTTTAAATAGTGGTTTTATGGTATCAATAAAGTGGAGATTAAATAATGAAGTGTTATTGTCTGGGTGCATGTCTGGGCATAGATTGTGCTGCTCTATTCTACCTGGTGATAATCATTTTTGATAGAGCTCCAGAATGTAGCAGGGTTTTTGGTAATTGTTTTCTAAGTTAAAATACTGATTTATTTTTTTCATTTTAAATGTTTATTTTGTTTTGATTTGTTGAATTGAGAAGATGTCTGAAGCTTGGGTTATTGTCCTGTGTTTATTAACTTGCCATGTCTTCTATGCCTTATCCCTATCCGCATTAATTTTGTGGTTGTTGTGGATAGCCAGTGGGTAGTGTTTCATCTGACCCTCTTTCTGTGTATAGGTGCCAGTTTGTTTAGAACATTGAGGGTGGTAATATTAAATAGGTGGAGTACATCATCTAAGTTAATGGTTTTGAAAGAATTCCAGTTTCTTTCTTAAAGTTTTTTAGATTTTTTTCCTTCTTTACAATGCTATTTCTTGGTTTAAGGAGATGTATTTCTTATGGTAACAATTGGTAAATGATCAATAAGTATATCTGGTAAGGTGTTTGAAGATGACATGTTATCAGATGTGTTTATTAGAAACCAGTCTAGTGTTTATTTTATCCAGTCTGACTTGTGTCTGATTGGGGTATGAATAAGTTGTGTGTAACCGTGTAGGTTTAGTGACAACGAGGAAGAGACAGAGATGAGAGAGAGAGACAACCCATGTTTAAGTCACAAAGGATTTGTTTCATGGTGAATATCTTAGAAAAATAAAGGTAAACGGAATCATGAACAGTTTAAAAATATTAATGCTGTTGCACTTGTGCTTTTAGAACATTTTGTCTTTGTATCTTAGTGATTTATATGTACATTGCACCTTTTAAACTGTTCTTGGTTCCATTTACCTTTATTTTTCTAAGAAATTTGAACTTTTTACTGGTAATGGACTTGCCGCACTGATACTGTTTTTTGTTTGTTTGTTTGTTTGTTTCTGGATTTTCATGGTGAATATGTGATGTAGTCTAGAAAAGGTCTAGGAAAGAAAATGTTCTAATGTGTTACCACCAGGTGGGATATATACAGCTATAATACAGATTATTTTCCTGACATTTATGGAGATGATTATCTTGGTATTATTGAAGGTGGGAGAATGTTTGGATAGAGAGATAGTTTCAGCGTTTTAGAATACATTATAGTTATACCACCACCTTTTTTGCCTTTATGTTGAGTCTATGTATGTTGTAACCTGGTGAAGTGGTTTCCTTATCTTTGATGCCTAGCTTCAGCCAAGATTCAGAGATGGCTAGGATGTCAGGATCACAGGTATTTCACCATGCATGAAGATCAGTTGTTTTGTTCATTGAAGCTTTTGATACTGATATGATAGAATTTTAGTGCATACTAATTTGTGGACTGAGTATATAGGTGAGAGATGAAGAACTTCCAGGCATATTTATACTAGGTCTAGGATTAGGGTGAATATCATCACAGAGTTCCATTTTTAGGGAGAGAACATAAGAGAATAGTGGTTTATGTTTTATTCTGTGTCTGGAGTAAGCTTTGTCATAGATGGGCTATGCTGTAAGAACTGGGCATTTAAAGAAGTCTATGTAGGAGCTTTTACAGAGGCCTTAGTGAAATGTAAGAGATGTTGGCAGTGATATTGTTGGAGGTAATAGAAAATCATTGGAGGAAATGTGAATATGGTATGAGGAGGAGTGTGTGGGTATGGTGAGTATGAAAGTAAACATGAAGTGTTGTATGGGTCGATAACATCTTTTAAGTTTCAGGATGTACATGGTGATTATTGGAGAGGAGAATAAGGAAAGGGAAAACAACTGCACCTGATGCAATTGGTGCAGGGAAATGGAACTGGGGTATTTTAAGTGATTTGATGTGTTGGAAGGAGAAAGGCATAGTGGTGAGTGTATATATTATAGAAGGTCAGTAAGAAAGGACTTAAAATGCTGCTGCAGGGGATATATCAGGGTTGGACTTGATATATGAGTGGGGAGTATAGAGCAAGTTGTGATCACTGAGAGAGGCATGTAGCCAGTTAGCATTAATATTATATATTGCTCTTTAGAAGTGTTAGAAACAGATGTGCCTAGAAGGCAGTTGAACCCTTTAAAACCGTGGCCATCAGTTATTATTTGGCACTTTTTTAAACTATTGGATTTAAATGTCAAATTTGAGTTAAATTTCCAAAATATATGAAATAGATTAATTGTTTAAATATATTATGTGTGATGGGTCATTCCATTTTTCCCATGCTAACTTATTTAGGCAAGGCCATGTTGGTATTATGATGTAATAGGCATTGTTGGCATGTGAGTCTGGGATATTGCCTCAGTTTGGAAACATATGCATGTCTTTTAGAAGTGCATGTCAATAGTTGCAAATATCTTTAACAGATTAGTAATTAGAATGTTTTGTCATCCTAAATCAGAATTAGTTTTCCAAATATTACTTGAATAAGGGATGAAACCTTTGTGTAGCCACACTATTAGGTTTAATGAGTGATAGGTATAGAAAAGAATGCCCCATTTAGAAAAATAACTATGATATAATAGATTTGTAGGTTCATAGGTAGGTACTAGGCTATCTGCCCAAAGGCATTTATAAGCCTAGCCAGAATGTGTTGGCTTTTACCACCCCCTTAGATTAGTTCCCTGTGCCTCTGTCCAGCAGAGCCACTGAAGTGATTCCCCAAGGTAAACTTTCTTTTTCCCATCCACTCGTCAAGGTTTCTCTTGAAGAGTGTTAGTGAGGAGCTCTGCCTAATGTAGATTGGAATCTTGTTCCAAAGCATGGGAAGTCTCTGTGATAGGAATCTATCCCTCCAGCACGTCATATTTATTGTTGTGATGAGGTTTAGATCCCTAGAGCATGTGGCTCGAGGGGATATGGTTTTCTTTAGGTGGAGGATGTCCATCAATTCTGGGTTGAACATGGCCTTGTATGTCAGGCAGAGATCACCTCTGAGTAGGTAGTATGCAACCAAGTACAGCTGGAGTTTCTTCAGTCGAGCTGCATAGGGCATCTGTTTGAGGCCAGGGATCCTCTTGGTGAGGTACTTCTGTGGTCTTTCCAGCTGTTGCAGGTGTCTTGTAAGGTACATCCCAAATGGGGCATTGTACTCTATGATGGATCTGATGAGTGATAAGTAGAGGGGCACAATGACCTCTTTTGATATGGATGCGAAAACTTTTGTGATTAGATGGGCCACATAGAAGGATTTTCTAACCACTTTGGCAATGCGATTATCAAAGGAGAGATTACTATCTACTTGGGTCCCCAGATCCCTTATTATGTCTTCCATATTTAGGGGACTACCACCTATGTGGTAGTTTGTGGGTACTTGTTTTTTTCCAAAGGGGATGACTATGCACTTTTTGGCATTCAGCTTGAGGCCATGATTTTGACACCAGGTATCCGTCTCAGTGAGACCCTTTTGGAGGATGTCTGTGTCAGCCAGAGAGTCAATTATAGCCCCTAGTGTGCAGTCGTCTGTGAACATGGTCAGCCATAGTCCCCCTGTGCTTGCCTGCACCTCTGAGAAGTATATGCCAAACAGGAGGGGTCCTAGGACTGAGCCGTGGGGAACACCAATTGTAACTGGTTTAGAGTTGGACTTAGCTCCTGCAACTCTCACCATGTGTGTTCTGTCCATGAGCTAGTTGGCAATCCATCTTGTGATGTAGGAGTTTATATTCAGGCTGGTGAGCTTGTCTATAATACCAGACTGGGGAATGGTGTCAAAGGTCTTTGCGAGGTCTAGGTAGGCTGTGTGTACCACCTTACCCTCATCCGTAGCCCTGGTAACTGTCTCAAAGAAGTCCACCAGGTTTAGGAGGCACAATCTGCCCTTACCAAAGCGGAACTAGGTAGGTCCAGTGTTTGGAGGTTCCCAATGTCTCTGTTAATGAGTTCCATGATCATGTGCTCCATAGTCTTGCAGATCAAGTTAGTCAGGCTTATAGGGTGATAGTTCCCAGGGTCTGTTGTGGCTCCACCTTTGTGGAGCGGAATAACCATTGCTGTGCACCACTCTATGGGTATGTAGCCTGTGGAGAGGCTGAGTTTGAACAATGTGTTTAGGTGAGGGATTAGTTCGTCTTTGAGCTCATGTAGAGTGCAGCCTGTGACACCATCTGGTCCCACTGATGCTGCATTTTTGGCTTTGGAAAGGGCTGTTTTAACCTGAGTGTCTGTGATTCCAGGGGCTCTACATTCTTCTGGTATTATGGGCCCTTTTGGGGGTGAGAGGGGATTGAAGTCTGTTCTGAACCTGTCTGCCAGAATGTTGGCAATATCGGTCAGTTCAGTGTATTTTGTGCCATTCTGCACTAACTCCGAGCATATCTGAGCATTGTCACTTAGATTCTTGACATAGCTAAAGAATGCCTTGTTGTTATCTTTGGAGTCCTTGACAATTTTTCTTTTGAAGCTCACTTTGGATGATTTTATGAGGGATCGTAGTTTCTTGCTGATACTGATCAGGGATGTGTTCCCTTCTTGGGGTTTTACTCTTTTCTGTACTAGTTTCCTCCTTCTATTGTATAGTTTGTTTTGGCAGAGGTCCACCAGACTGGTTTCCTTTTCTTGGAAGAGTGAGTCTTGGTTTTGCTTGGGATAACACCATCCATGCATTTTTGTAGGTGCCCATAGAATGCATTAGTAAAGGAGTTTGCAGCTTGGACAGTGTTATTCTTTAGCATGGGGGCTTTAAAACTTTCCACCTCAGTCTTAAGTAACGTGAAGTTTGCTTTTGAAAAGTTTTTCATGGTGGTTTTCTTCTTCGGGGGCGGAATCTGGATATCCAAAGTGATTTGTTTATGGTCAGATCTAACCAGCGAGGGATTGACCTCTGGTGTGGAACACCGGTCACCCATATTGGTGATGACCAGGTCCAATATGTTGTCACCTTTGGTGGGAGTGTTGACCAGTTGATCCAGGGCATTTGAATTTATAAATGTTAGGAAATGTTGGGCAAGGGAGTTACTACTTGAAAAGCTCTCCCAGTTAATGTTTGGGTAATTGAAATCACCCAGTATTAGGGTGTTTGGTAGGACCTTTATGTTTCCCAGTGTTTCCAGAAATGCAGAATGGAGGTCCTGGGACATAGTGGGTGATCTGTACAAGCTACAATTTGAATTACAGTTTTACCTGTTGTTAGTTGCACGTGGATGATCTCTGAAGCATTGTGCTGTGCCACTAACCTGGAGGTGTGGGTATCCTTGATGAATATGGCTACACCCCCATCTTTTGTATATCGGTCCAAGTTCTGTGGCCAAAATGTATGGTATGAGCTGTAGACTGGTAGTGCTGGAGTACTCTCTGGAGCCTAAAACCAGGTTTCTGTTACCGCACATATATCGATTTTCTCCATACTGAGGAGTGCCTCGAGTGTGTGCATTTTGAGGTTTAAACTTCTGCCATTGAGTAGCATTACCCTCACTTTTTTGTTACTTGTGCTATTTATGGTGGTGGATTTGTCTTTTGAGCTTTGCCTAAAAAAGGCACTATGGGGGTGGCAAAAGCCTTGGCCAGTATTTGAAAGCCTAAGGATGACAGGTGCAGGCCATCTCTAGCAAAGCAGTGTAGCTTGTCGAGCATGTCATCCCAGGTGGACAGACGCTGGATCCCCTTTGAATGAAACCAGAAACTTAGCCAATTGTTGAAACTGATAATTCTTTCTTTATACCATGGTATCATTCTTGGTGAGAGCAGGATGCTACTCAGGGTCAGGGTCATACCGGCCTGGGTTACGTGATCAGAGAGCTCTTCCATGTCTCTTTTAATGTAGTCCAGGGAGGTATGGCTCAGGTCATTCACACCAACATGGACAATGACAGAGTTGTATTTGTACTTTTTCTGGAGAGCCCTAAGTGCTTGTGTTATGTAGTGGATTTTGGCACCTGACAGGCAGCTAACAGTAACCTTCTCCTTATTCAGTCCAGTGAGTGGGACATCAGTGTGCCTGACTATACAGTCACCTATTACTAGTGTGTTGGGTATGTCATTTTGCCTTAAGGGCTGTGATTGCGTGGTACACTGGTTTTGTGAAGTATGTGTTTCATGGTTTGTGTTTTGGGGTGGAGGTTGCTTGGATGTCTGCTTTGGAGGTCTCTGTTGCTTTTGCAGAGTTTTATTTAGAGCCTCCAAGTATGTTTTCTTGTATTTATGTGTGTTTTTTGCCGGTGCTGGTTTAATGGGTCTATGTGAGACTGGTGGTATGATGCAAGTATTTCCCTTCTCCTCTTGACTGTCTGATCCAGTCTTGGGTTGAGAGAGTTTAGCCTCCAGTTTTGCTGTATAATTGCATCTCTTGCATGTATTAGTGTTTGGTGGTAGGAGGAGAGGGTTGTCTGTGTACATGAGGCAGTTGTAACATTGCCTCAAAATGCCCAGATTCACCAGCTGGACTGGAGAGTACACCTGAAACTGCCCTTTGCACATGCCTGAATAGGTACAGTGAACTGTTTTACTGAATGGCTGGTAAGGTCGAATAGAGAGCCTTGTCCTTCTGTACAGTATAGGGAGGTCTAGTGCTAGGGTTTATAAGTGCTTGCTATGAGTTTAGAGCAAGTGCCAGGCTGAGAAATGAATGGCTTGAATGCTTAGGTTGAAAGTTTGTCTAGTTCCAAGGGAAAAATTGAGGAGGAGACTTTGTGGAGCTGTGAATAGTTATACCCTAGCTAACCGGTGCTGCCTGGCATGCAAAACTGGGCAAATGCATTTTTTATACCAGGAAAATGAAAGAGATAGAAATTAGCCCAAAATGGCCAATAAACTACTAATTTCTTGGCTGAAACCACTCCTCCGGGGACAGATAGGCTGCTTAAAGCTCCCCTCTCTCACAGGTGAACAGAGAAACTTCCTTCTATCCAAGTAAGGTATGGGCAAACACAGAGATTTGTAACACAGCCCTGAATTCAGCACTAACCTGAAAACTGGACTATAGTAGTTTAGAAAGGTGGGGAACAAATATTTTCTTTGGTTTTTTTTTGTTTTTATCAGGTAAGTAAAACAAATAAACCTGTTCTAGGATAGAACATTTAGAGAACTGTAAAGGTTCTGAATTGATGGTAGTACAATATAATAATTGTTGCCATAATAAGAACTCATTCCATACAAGACTTTTTCATAAAAAAAGATCAAGGTCAAAAATGTTTAGTGGGAAATATAGAAAATCACCTTAGTTTTGTTTCTAGAAATGATAGAAATTTGAAAGTGACATTATTCACCAAACATTTTTGTAAAAATAAAAGAAGAAATCCATAAGGGCATCATGAGCAATGTGAGAAACGTATTCTGTTATGGAAATTATAATTTTGACCATAACTCAATATCTTTTATATTCTTTTATATTTGAAAATATTGGAATGAATAAATGATGTTAAGTTTGGCTTATACTTACCTTAAACCATTTTACATCCTCAAGTGAAATGTCAATTTGTGATGAGAGATTTGACATACTCATTTCTTTGAATTTATTCACTGGGAAGAAGTTTGATTCATCCACATAAAGTTTAAAATTACCAACTTCTACACAGTTTAAAACCTAATTAAGTTTAAAAATGACATATTCTTAAATGCACTCAACCAATACAAATGGACTTTATTAAAATCCATACCACTAGAAAATTCTGTATAGTACTTCAATTTCTTCTTTTTGAATGGTTTTAAACATCAAGTTCCTCTCAGCCAGAAAGGATGAAAGTGACTGATACACCATGATTTTCCAGTCACACACACAAAAAACAGAATCAAGAGAGCAAAGGATAAGACGTGTACCTAACTAGCAAAACTTGAAATAAAAAAATCAATCTACAAATCTACTTTTACATTAGAAACAAAGCAACAGACTAAATCATCTGTAATAATAATAAAAAAATAATAATATAACAACCACAATAACCCAAAAGCTTCTGTACCATCAGAAATACAATATTTAATCCAAGGAAGAAATCCCAAATAATCCACTTCCTAATGAAACTAGTACTAGCATTGTTTCTAAATTTAATGAACAATTTTATACCAAATTCTTCCTCAGTCACTAAAGTCATTCCCCAGGATTTAATAAAATCCATGTAGGCATAGTATAGAGCCTACATGGAATGTTACCATGTCCATATACACGGTTCCCCCTCGGCAGCGAGCCATCCATACTAATCATGGCACATTTTTGAGAGAGAGTTGAGGAACATGGTTATTGGATCAGATTAGGGAGAGTAGTCTTAACTGTGTCTGCAGATAAGTAAGACACTCCCTGCACTGTCCAATTACAGTACATCAGTATATATTTTTTAATTTAAAAAGCATGTTTGCATGGCGTGACATGGAGCACAACAATGATAAGCATTGCTGAGACACCTGCCAGACATCTAAAAATAGAAACCAGATGCAGTTAATTATTTACTTAAATATCAGGTTTAAGCATAGCTGAGCAGGTTTGCGTGGTGCGGCACAGTGCTCAGCAGTGCTTATACATAGCTCAGAGGTATATGTAAAGGTATAGCAGACTTTCACATATTCACATAGCCATATGGATAGAGTTATGACCGCATAAGCTGTAGATGCAGGGTTTGAATACATGCAAGAGAAAAATAAGCATTAATTTTGAAATACAAATTATGCCAATTATTTTTAATATCTGGCCTGCTGCACTCTGCTAAGCTCTGCTAAGTTCTGCTAAGACCTGCTAAGCACCACATAAACACAATAATGGCTGAAAATGTTTATGCACTGCTTAGCTCTACTTAGCTAGTTTGAGCACTGCTAAGCATATGGGCTTTCAGGATTTCACACTGCTCAACTCAGCTGCACTGGTTTGCGTACTGCTAAGTGACATGCTGCATTTTTAAATATTGCCTAATAGTGTGTACAGGTGGGAAAACAGGCTATATTAAGGCCAATAGGTTGGAATACAGCATAATATGTTGGTGTTCTGTCGCTGAAGGATATCATGGCAGGCACTGGTGAGTATTTGCACTTTTGGGCACAGCGTTGGGGCATCCTGAAGTCCAGGGTCATGGTCAGACTCTTTGTAAAAAAAACATGAAGGCTGGCTTCTGCAGGGAGGTTACCAGGGCTCAGAGTGCAAGGCGGAGGCCTGGGAACAGCTGGCATGGGACCTCACCGGTGCAACTTGTATTCCCTGCACAGTTGAGCAGTTTTGTCACCACTACTATGACCTGAAGAGACATAAGCAGGATCTCTTGGACACCTGGGTCTTAGACTTTCAGGCAGAGGATTTCCCACATGTACGTAAGCACTTTTACCTGTGTACCACTTATATCTAATCTGAATGTCTGCTAAACTGGCATGCATAATGGATGTCATTGCATGTTGTTCTCTCCCAACAACTGCAGAGTAGAAGGCTTGCAACCTCATGGCGCATGCTGGGTGCTTGGACAGGTTGCACTGTGAGTGCACTGAGTACAGATGCATTATGCTAACTATAGTCAAATAAATAAGAAGGAGTAAAGCATTAACTTCAATTAGGTATATACAGTAAAGATTGTATTGCAATGAATGTCGACTAAGAGCTGTACTGAAATAACTGAATACTGCTGACTGTGGTGCAATAAGCAGGGAAGAATAAAGCATTAACTGTAAGAGAGTATTTACAATAAAGTTTAAAGTGCTATAAGTGTGGAATTACAGCTGCATTACAGCACCTGCATATTCACAACTGTTGCACAATAAAAACTCAAAACTATTCCAGGAACTGCATGAAGGTATTTCCAATAAAGTCTGTTATGCAATAAGTGTGTTAGTAGAACTGTTTTGCAAGAAATGAATTACGATAATTGTTCTGTAATAAAAACACAAAACAATACCAGCACCTGCATAAAGGTATAGCCAATAAAGTCTGTTGGGCAATAAGTGTGGATTCAGAGCTACATAATGCCCACAATTTCTCTTTCTGGTCAAGGCTGATTATAGGCTACTATTGTTCACAAAATGCTCTGTCGTCCACAAACAGCAGGTAAGCAGAGTATATGGGGGAGGTAGCCCACTCAATGATCTGATATTGTGTGTTGACTCCACAGATAGTTAAGCCCACTAACAATATATTGTGTACACCTGGAGTCTATATGGTAATGTATAGGTTACCTACTATCTCTGTCATGCTTGTACTTCATGCATGTTTGTTCTACTGTCATTGCAAGCTAGTATAAAACTGTAGTAGTACTGACAGGTCATATTTTGTTTCCAGGTGAGCTGTAGGGAAATAGCAGTCAATCAATAATCAGCAGTGACTCAGTAGCTGAGTTTGCTAAATGCACTGCATAAAGTACATTTTGGCAAACACAGACCAGGGTTCGAATCCAGTGTTAGGTTTCACTACATAATGCTCACAACTTCTCTTTCCACAGGAATTACAGGTAAATGGATGAGGCAGCCCATATTATCAATAGTGTATTGAGATGTCACAGAATCATAGCTCCCAACACAATTAGAGACAAATTTCCACAGATTCAGGGACAAATCAAGAAATAATCAGGGACAAACAGGGACACTTTTAAAATGTCAGTGCTATTAGCTTAAAACATTGACAGATTACAACAATGTGTAACAAATAGAGAAACTGAATAAACCAGTAAAATCAATGTAGTAGAACCAGGAATCCAGGACGCCAGTTGACTAATGTAAAAATAATCCGTCTTTATTAAAAAACATCAGTTTTAGCGCTTTCATCTCCATAATAGAGACTTCATCAGAAACAATTTGCTCCATTTAATTAACCATTTATATAGTGTTAAATCAAGTGACATCACATAATAGTTAATTAACATTTAAAACAATACAAGCCTCTGAAAATATATGTAAAGATACCAGTGTAGATATTGAATATATATACCTGTTCTTGTTTGTGTTTATGTATATATATATATATATATATATATATATATATATATATATATATATATATGGCACCTTGGGTCTTATTGAAGACAAATGAATTTAATTTAAAAACTTATTAAAAAAATGTTGTTATATATTAACCCTTTAAATAATAAATAAATTAATTAATTAATATATCAAAGTCTCAACTAGTGTATAAATGTGTCAGTGTTTTGTTAAAAAATTGACCTGCTCAAACCTTGACGTAACTGATTTTGTTATATATAAATAATTACTATAGAATAAACATAGTTGTTGTTGAATATTTCAATAGGACATAAGTAAAAAAATGAGTGTGTCTAAAAATATATTTGATACTCCAATGTTGTTGGCCCTTTCAATAAGTAACGGTACTAGTGGTACAGTCTCATTAAGTCCTGAGGGAAACATGGAAGCCAATCTATATAACAAAACACTATTTAACAAAACACTGACACATCTATACACTAGTTGAGACTTTGATATATTAATGTATTTATTGATATATTAATTAATTAATTTATTTATTATTTAAAGGGTTAATATATAACAACATTTTTTTTAATAAGTTTTTAAATTAAATTCATTTGTCTTCAATAAGACCCAAGGTGCCATATATATATATATATATATATATATATATATATATATACATAAACACAAACAAGAACAGGTATATATATTCAATATCTACACTGGTATCTTTACATATATTTTCAGAGGCTTGTATTGTTTTAAATGTTAATTAACTATTACGTGATGTCACTTGATTTAACACTATATAAATGGTTAATTAAATGGAGCAAATTGTTTCTGATGAAGTCTCTATTATGGAGATGAAAGCGCTAAAACTGATGTTTTTTAATAAAGACGGATTATTTTTACATTAGTCAACTGGCGTCCTGGATTCCTGGTTCTACTACATTGATTTTACCAGATTACAACAATGTGACTTAATAGACATTTTATGAAGTAAGAGAATTCTATAGCTCTAATTATTTTCATTATTTAATAAGTGTAATTCACCACCTTTTCTCCAAAAGTCACCAAAGGTTGGAGGGATTAAGAGGGACAGAGCAAAACTTTGTGTCAAAAACCAGGGACGTCACTGAAAACCACGGAGAGTTGAGAGGTATGCAGAGAATGCTTGAATCATTAGCAAGAATGAGAAAATACAGCATACAATAAAGGAAATAAATATTATAATAATGAAATAACATGAAATACATAACATGTGTATTCTTGGTTGGCTGTATGCCTTGGGTATCTGTAAAAAATTTGCTGCAAACAATTCATACATGCCGTGTAGATGCCCTCTGCAGTCATTGCTATTGGGTTCTATCCCCATGCTTGCCAAGCAAGGCATGATAGTTGTTTAGTTTCTGTGCTGTACACATACACGTTTCTCAAGTGTCACTCTCTCATGTAATGTAATTGGTAGAGAATAATCCATCTATCACAGGTTTATCATTGACATTATTACCTAAATAAGACAGTATCAATATATCAGCCCACAGTACGCCTTGGTAGTTATATAGGTCCACCTGATTTGCATGTGTTCTGTGTTGTTGGATACTCACAGTTGTTACTGCTTGGCCCATACTGTCCCATGTGGACAGCTTGAGAGGTATGTATATGTTATAGCAGCTATAATGGACTTGTACACATAAAGAAATGACATACCTGTAGAGTGAATAGTAGTACTGTTGTCAAGTATATAGCCAATAATAGTTACTAATGCCATGTTTTTCTCTCTGCCTCCCTATCCTTTATCTTCATTTATTTTTGTTATTCATTGGTTATGATTCACTGTTAACATATGTTGTTACATTAAACAGTCTTTTGAGGCATGTGTTTATTATTATGTATTATAATGGTCGCATATGAACATATCTTGCTGAATTACCTATTCTGTTGGCCTTATGCTGTAACTGTTACTGGCATGCTGTTATTATACTGAATGGTCTGTTATTTATTGTTGTGTTTCACATAATATGCATTGTTATGCATGTGGGATATTTCCACTGTTCTGGCATGCTGTTATTACTAACAATATGTTTTGTTGATAACTAACTTATACTTATTGCTATACATCCATCACCACAGCATGTCAGGGTAGGGCAGTTCCTGCTGAATCATCCACCCTACCTCAACTGGTTGTGGCACGGGGTCCTAACATATCTGGGACCAAGGCTAGTGGTGCCCCCTCTGCTGCCCCTGCACCATCTGTGGTGTCGGGTGGAACCGCCTCAGGGGACGAGCCCCAACCTCCCCTTGGGAGTGGTGGTGGAGGTGCGGTATTCACACAGCAGGAACTTCTGGCCATAGTGCACAGGATCATTCACAAGAGCTATGAACATCACCTGCACCAGATTGAGGGCACACTGTTCAGCAGTGTTGACTGCCCATAAGTGGGGACCTCAGTCACACTGTTGCTGTCTGGAGGCACATGCCTCTCCAATTCCACAACACCCTCCCCATCCAAGGTGTTTACCCCTCATGTGTCACACACCATTCCTGTCTGCTGTCTTGTCTGTCTGCTATTGCATCCCCTCCTACTCAACTGACCTCCCCACACTGACATATGTCCCTTCCCCAAAATTCCACTCTCTCCTTAAAAAAAAAAAAAAAAAAAAAAAATGGGCACCTGTCCCACAAAAAAAAAAAAAATCACCCCATACATAGTTCTCCATTTCACAGACATGTCCACTGGACACAACTAATGCGGTCTAATTGGCTTAACAACACATTCATGTTGTCCTCACCCCTCTCCCTGGGGTTTGAGAGTCCAAATTCATATACAAATCTATCACAATGCACAGTTGTTGCTGTACAAGAAATTGATAGCTATTGTTCTTTCCTATACCCTTCCTGCACTTCCCTACTTGCTGTTCACTATGTTTTTCCCGCTGCCTGCCCCCATTTCACCACTTTTCTACCTCCCCTTTTTTTCCTTTCTTTATATTTTTAGGTGTGTTTGTGCAGAGTAGCACACTGGACAGTGCTGCTTTGCTTAGCTCAGCTTAAATGAGCTTTAAAAAGCTCTAATGTCTATATGTGTCAATTACAGTCTTACTCTCAAGTACACAATTAACACATCTGCCAAGTTTCAAACCTGGGGCCCACTTGACTATAGCACAAAGTATTAACCCACCATGCTACACAGGCTTTAGATTGCATAGGTGTTTCCAGCAATATATACTAATTGCTACCTACTGTCATTAAGCATGTAAATGATATATAAAATGACTGGGGAAATTAGGAGTGTGCCTTAGACCCTGGTGTAATAATACACCAGGAGTAAGCCAAAGACATACCAATGGATTTACATGAGACCTGTGATAGCAGGTATATGTGGCCTTTTATCAGCAACTTGTGGAAGGACACCTGCTAAGGCAGCTATGGCAAAGTACATGTACAACTGGGACCCTGGTGCAGAAATACAACCATATAAAGCCACTCACATTCTCATAGTTATTGAAATGTCTCTCACAGCCTGTATATGTGCACACATATCTTGCAAATACACATGCTTTTGCAGTGTCTCAGTAGCTCAATCTGTCAAATGTCTTGCATTCCATACATTTGGCCACACATAGTCCTGGGTTTGATTCCAGTGTTGTGACACACTTCAGTTACATTATTGTGCAGACAACAAACAATGATTGTGTCTTGCAGCTTGAATCCCCACAGTTTACTGATACTTAATTAACTGCTACCCAGTTTTGCAAGATAAAGGCCTGCAGACAGAGACACAATACATATATCCATATGACCTATCTATATGTTGCTTACCATGCTGTTATTTGCAGTGTTGCATAACAGACATACCTTATGCACATGCACTGATTAGACTGTATAGAATACCCTTACCATGGCTCTGTCATAATGACAGCCTTGACACCGCTGCCACAGTTACACGTACAGCTTGCTGTCTAACAAAGTGTTAACAACCCCCCATGTGTTGTAGGCTGCAGCAGCAGCTGTAGCCTGTAGTATATACAGCTGTATGCAAAGCTAGCTGCTACAGAGATATCATACCTCCCAACCCCCTACAGCAAGAGTTCTGGACACAGCTATACTTACTTGTGGGGGTAAAGGGCTAGAGATAGGGGCATGCCATACCTACCAACCTCTTAGAGCTAGAAATCTGGATAAAGCCATAAATAAAAATGGGACAAAGGCTGAAAAATAGGGACAAGTTTTAAATATTGCTCTTACAAACTTAGAAAGTTGATAGAATAACAAGTTTTACATTAGCATGAGTTTTCTGAATGGTGTGAAGTCTGAAACTCAAATGTCAGTTATTATTTTTTAACTTCAATCTGTAATGAATTTGCACTAATTTGCATGAAAACCACAATTTTATAGAAAACTGGTCAAAAATATGAAGAACGAATCTGTACATTCTGCAAAACTCTTTACAGTTGAGAGGTATAGGACATGTTCAACAGTTTTCCCATACAAAGATGGTAGGTTGATAGAATAACAGCTACTGCATTAGCATGCAAATTCTGATGGGTATGAAGTGTGACACTCATATGTCTCTCTTCTCTTAGTGGCATCAACCCGCAATGTTTGCCAGTGAACTGCCAGATGACCACAATGTTATAGATTCATAGGTTCATAGATGTTTACCAGACTAACAGCCACAAGGGCCTTTATAAGCCTAGCATGCATCCAAAATGGCTGACAAGTTCTGATACACTTGATAAGTGTAAACATGGGCCTGGAACCTTTTACAGGTTACCTGTGTCCATTAGAGACTTAGGTTCCAAACCAGGGATGAATTTATGGTTTGCCATCCATATGTCCAAGTTGCACTTGAATTGGGTTAGGGAGGAACTCTGCTTCACATAGATGGGGAGCCTTTTCCATAGATAGGGTAGTCACTGGGATACATACCTATCTCTTAGCAGGTCGTATTTATATCACAGGCAAGGTTTAAGTCTTTAGAATGGGTAACTCTGGTGCTGTTTTTTTTTTTTTGCGGATTTGTAGGAGGTCCATCAGAATGGAGTCTGACAATGACCTGTATGCCAGATGCAGATCTCCCCTCAAAAGTCTGTAGGAGACAGAATACAGGGATAAGGCCTTGAGGCAGTCTGCATAGGGAAATTTACTTCTGCCCTGTATTCTTTTAGTGAGGAACCCCTGTGGATGTACCAACTGTTGGATTTGCCTACTTAGGTGCATGCCAAAGGGGGCATTGTGCTTAATGATAGGTCTAATGAATGCCAAATACAGTGGAACAATGACTTACTTGGACTTAAATTCTATACCTTTGTTAATAAATTGCACAACATAAAATACTTTCTTTACCATGGTAGACATGTGATGGTTAAAGGCTAGATTATTATCTACATGAGTCCCTAAATCCCTGACTGCTGGTTCATCTCTAAGAGGTGTGTTATCAATATGATATTTACCAGGGATGGATGACTTCCCAAAATATACTATTATACATTTCTTGGTATTTAGTTTTAGTCCATGGCTCTGACAACAGTTGTTTGTCTGTGTCAGCCCCTCCTGTCGAACATTTGTGTCAGTGTGAGATTCAATGACAGTGCCTAATTTGCAATCATCTGCAAATTTCGTAAGCCAAAGACCACTGACATTGGCCTTAACTTCTGAAAAGTAAATGCCAAAAAGGACTGATCCCTGAGGGACTTCACTTGTGACTGGCCTCGTTGTAGAGGTGGACTCCCTAATTCTAACTTCCTGGGTACTGTCTGTGAGCCAGTTGGCTATCCACTGGGTGACATATGAGTTTCTACTTAACCTCTTGAGTTTGTCAACAATGTCTGAGTGGGATATTGTGTCAAATGTCTTGGCTAGGTCAAGGTAGACAGTGTGAATGATTTTGCCCTCATCCATTCCTTTGGTAACCTTCTCAAAAAAGTCCACTAAGCTGAGTAGGCATGATCTGCCCTTAACAAAACAAAAGTGGGTTGGGAGTCTGGAGGTTTACTATAGCTCTGTTGATCATCTCCATGATAATTCTTTCCATGGCTTTACATATAAGACTAGTGAGACTTATGGGTCTGTAGTTTCCAGGGTCTGTAGATACCCCAACTTTTTGTAGAGTGATGACTGTTGTCTTTCTCCATTCATGAGGCATAAAGCCCATTGGAGGCTACAGTTAAATAGCAATTCCAGAGGCCATGATAGGTTATGTTTCATGCTATTTAGAAGGCATTCTGTGATGTTTTCTGGACCCATTGATGTGGTGTTCTTGGTCTTAGAGAGAACATTAACTACCTGTTCCCTAATGATAGTAGGAGGACTTAGATTTGATGATATTTCCTGAGGCAAGGTTGAGGGGGGTAAGGTTGGAGCTGAATTTATCAGCCAGAAGGTTTGCTATATCTTCTGGCTCAGTATAGTTGGCTGTATTTACAATGAGCTCTGCACACATTTGTGTATGTGTTTGTCCTTGACCAAATTTATGAGGCAAAACTGTGCATATACTTCACAAATCTCTACAGTAGAAAGTAGTTGTACCTTCCTTCTGTGATGCTGTAGTCTTCACACTTCAGTAATGTCCATCTCAAACAGTAAGAAAGGGGTCAAGACCTACATGAAGGCCTTATACATTGCAATGTGGTTGCATGTCATTGGATACTGATACTGCAATGCAGCTGTTTTGGCTTCAGTTAGCAATTCTGAGCCACTGATTGGTGCAGAGGAAATCAACTGAACATTACCTTCAAAAGCCAAACAACTAGTGCTTGGGAAAAGGTCTGTATGATATTTCAGGCTCACATAAAGTGTATGTTACAAGCTTTTCCAGAGGAAATATTCAAAAAAGGAATACTGCACTCCACCAGGTATGTAATAGATGTCTCCATATAATGGGATACAGATGGGAAGATGGCGGTATGGGGAATGAGGAGTACAGCAGTAGGCTTCTTATAGATCTATAGCACTGAGATGTCATTGATAATCTGCTGTCCTATTTCTACAGGCATAACTCACATTTGTCCCTGCTTTCCAGCACATCTCAGCTCTGTCCCTTCAATCCCTCCCACAATGGTCAGATGTTGTAGGAAAGCTAGTGGATTACATGTAGTACATAGTGACAATAACTAGGGGCGTACACTCCTGCAACATCAAACGATGTACTGTATGTCACCTCCTCTTACTCTGTGAATGTGACACATACACAGTTCTAACATTGTAAAAGTGTTTCTGATTGTCCCTGTTGTGCTCTGCCTTTGTCCCTGTGTCATTAACATGTGTCCCAGTTTGGTTGAGAGCTATGCCTAACATACCTGTCAACCTTCTACAGCAAGAAATCAGAACAAAGCCATAATTAATGGTGGGCCAAAGGGCCAACCTCAGTGATATAGTATATATATTGCCAGCACAATGTAAGAACATGAGTAGACTAACACATATTACTGTAACATAACTGTTTTCTGAGCGGTATGATGCATGAAAGTCAGAATCTGACTGTATATTCTGACATCAACTTTCAGTGATTGGCCATCCATTTGTCAGACATCCACAGGTTTGTGTGAATAGGACCATATGTATTAGGCAAACATCATGACATTCTGCAAACATCTGTATAGTTGAGAGGTGTGATGCCTACAGATAACATATGGTACATCAGGTTTGCATTGCTGTTTGTCATTTTGGCACACTGGTGTTGCTGGACTGTACCCATATAGTTGCTGTCATAGCACACTGCTGTTTGTCTGACAGTGGCTATGTGACATATTAGTGGGAAATTGCCTGTAGGGGACACACCACAGTAGATTGCAGTGATGGGTGTAGGGGCATACAGCAGAATCTGTCTCTGCACACAGGGACATAACCCAGTAGTGCTACTATCTTGGTGATATCCACACATGTAGTGTATTTCTAGATTGTGGGGTATGACGTGTGAGGGAGCAGTCGATAGTGCAGGCCTTTATTGGCGTGCAAGATCTGTACATAGTGGACGTTCATGTATCTGGTCCTGTAATGTGTTCCCCTCTTGGTATCTTTCATGACCCGTGTATTGCAGGAAACATCTGCCATTCACAACTGCAGCAAATGACGTAATACTGGATGACCTCAAGCACCAGTGGACAGCATTGGGGGCAAACCTTGTGCAGGCTGTTAATCAGATTGGCCAACAGGACAGGACCTATGAGCAGGTCTGGCACAGGGTCACAGATATAGTGACTGCTGCACATCATAGGGCAGCTGCTGTTGCCAGGGATCATGCTGCCCACCAGTGGAGGGTCTGCAATGGAACAACTTCTCTTGGCCACAGAGGATTTCCTGGTGAACCTAGGATGAGCCAACAGATCACAGGCATCCATCATGCCATACATCCTGGAGGTGCGTGCCACAGTATCCACAGATGAGGAGCATCCAGGTAAGCTTATTTTGTTCATCAGTGTAATATTGTAGCAGTCATTGTGGTAGGTTGTATATAGCAGTACACGGGTGTCAGGTCTATCTGCATTGGGGGGGTGGGGTTTATGTATAGTTGTGCACACATACTCATAATGTCGGCAATATAGCCATTATCACAGTAGCTACTGTATATGTGGATATATGTACATATTACATTGTAGTGCTCTAGCATTTGGTGATGCTGACAATACCTCTCCCTCACCTTTTCATAGGTCCATCAGGTGTGGCCGAAGCCCATGGTCCTGTACCTGGTAAGTGTGATACCATTGTTTTATGGATCATATATACCCTAAGAAAGTTAAGGGCTGCAATGTCGTCCTATATACCACTGTTGTACTTACCTAGAGTAGACTATTTTCATGCTCCAGTCTGGAATAATTAACTGCAGTGCATAGACTGGGTAATCACTGGTGTGTATTTGTACAAACATTAGCAGATTTGCACTTGTAGTTTTGAGTGACTACGCAGCCTGCTATACATGAGGCAATTACTCCAAAATGTGCGTTCAAAACAATTGGGAGATGGACCATACCTGAGGCAGTGATACTACAACTGGTGTATCATTTTCAGGATAGGTGTACTGGGTGTTATGTCAAAGTGTGACAACAATGCATGGGACAGTGTGATAACTATAGCATCAGTAAGTGTAGACACTGGCTATTGCCAGAGAGCTGGTGAGGTCCCCTATAGGCAGATTGACAGAGTACTCAAAGGAGAACTGCTGCCCATCCATCACCTGTCACAGGTGACACATCATGAGGTACTTGTCACATGGTTTGGGCAGTCATGGAGGCACAGGCATGTTCTGAAGGCAACATCAGATGGATACTTTGGGTTATAGATGCAGCACAGTCTGACATCCATGACTGCCCCCACCACATTGGTGACACCCTGGATAGATTCACTGATGCAGTGGACATATGGTGGACTGAGACAGTGTCTGTCTTTGACTGCACATTGTCAGTGCTGGAACATCTGGTTGGAGTTGGGTGTTGGACACATGGGCATAGGCCAGCAACACCATCTGATGAAAATCCACATGGACATGCACTCACGCTCCTGTAGTGGCAGTACCTCCAGTATTAGAAAGGGAAGTGTGCAGTCCACACCATGACATGGCAGGCCATGGGCACATGGTGCTAGGCATTTCTTTGGGGGAAATGAGCCCAGCAGACAGCAGTCACCATCTAGAACTAGCACAGCATCTGACCTTAGGCATGGTGATGCCAGTGCTACTCCTGGTGAAGCCAGTTCCAGTGTTCATGGCCAGAGACAGTGAGTTGTCCACTCTACCATATATGGTCCACATCTGTCCACCATACACACATGCAGAGCTAGCAATGGGCTTGAATGTGCACATGCACACACTCCAATATCACGCTACACGCAGGTCACCAACAGACACACACGGCACCTCTCCATGGCCCATCTAACCTGCACCCCTTCCTCACTCACATGCATGCTCTCAACTGTTTGGCACAGCCTAGGCCTCTGGCACCCCCACACCACAGCCTGTGCATGTGATGATACCTGTGCCAAATCCCTGCCATCGATGCAGTCAATACAGGGAACTGCTGCACAACGTGACAATATTACTTTACATGTGTTTGTGTAGTGCAGTAGTGTTGTGCCATGGAAGTTGTTGTGGGCCTCAACAGGTGCTGTATGCTAGCATGTGTCATGACTACACATCAAACTTTGTATATCTTTTTCACTGATGGTACACTGGTGATACTATTGCAGAATGATAGGTGTGCCACAGACTTGTGAATGTTTTTGTTCCAGGAGTCTGAGTGGTTTAGCTATGGACACATGATGGCAATGCACCAGTACAGGATGGCAAGGCAGCACAGCAGAAATATGACATTAGCAAGGTATGCCAGTATATGTGAATGGCTCTTTACATGCATATGTGCAGAACAGTGTGTCATTGACAATGGGGGCAGTCAGCATCATCATGCTTTCATACCCTGTGACATGGTCTGCTACCCTTGATATGTGTCACCTGGGTAGTCTGCACGTGCAAATCTAGATGGTGGTGGACTTCAATTATGCTTATGTAGATGATTGCAATTTAGGGCCAGGGGCTAGTCACAGGGCCATAAAATGCATAACCATTGCACAGAAATAGGCATGTCTCTATTGCTTCAAGGGGATATATTTACACACACAAGTTGGATGCTGTGAGATTAGAATTCCTACCTATCTAATAATACACACTATAGCTTACAGTATTTATCGCATGCACCATTGAGTTTGTCAGATATCAGAGTGTCAGACAACAGTCATAAGGTGGATGACATCAGCAGGCCTTGTAAAGCAGGCCAATGTTGAGGCCAGCAGCTAACCACTCACAGAGATGAGAGATTAGAACCCTTACCTATCTACTAGTACACACTACTATTTGCAGTACTTATCGCATGTAGCATGGAGTTTATCTGTTATTAAATTGTCAGCCAGGACAAGGTAGATGACATCAGCAGGCCTTATAAAGGAGGGAATTTAGAGGCCAGCAGCCAGTCACAGGGCCATAAAATGCACATGTTTGCATGGAGATGGCCCATATGAGCAAGACTATAGTGCTTTGAGGGGATATATTGATACACACACACACACACACACACACACACACACACACACACACACACACACACATACAGAGTTAGTTGATGTGAGATTAGAACTCCTACCTCTCTAGTAACACACCCTATAGCTTGCATCACTTATAACATGTGCCACGGAGTTTATCTGTTATTAGATTATCTGTCAGTACACTTAAGGATGATGACATCAGCAGGCCTTGTAGAGGAGGGAATTTAGAGGCCAGCAGCCAGTCACAGGGCCATAAAATGCATACCATTTCATGGAGATAGACCATATTGCCAAGTCCATAATGCTGTGAGGGGATATATTGATATGCACACATGCACAGTTGGATGATGTGAGATTAGAATCCTTACCTATCTAGGATTACACACTACAGCTCACAGTACTTATTGCATGTGCCACAGGTTATGTCTGTTGTATATGTTGATGGAGACACAGTACTGTGGAGTATGCAAAGTGGCATTGTGTTAGACAGCATGTGTGGCCTGCACATTGATACTGATTGGTACTGTTATTGAATCTAGTGTCCTAGGGGTGGGATACCTGGTAATATCCCTGCTATGTGTGTACACTTAACAGTCTGGCCATATGTGGCTCTTTGCAGTTTGATAGGTAGACATGTGACCAGGGACAATATTTCCTGTCTAAGGCATACATTGCAGCCATTGTACATTGTACCACCTGCATGCCTGTGTCTGTCTACAGGGTCTAAAATCAAACATGTAGCGCAAACCATGAAGCCAAATAAAATTTAAACCAAAAAACTTAACGGAGTGTTGCAGTCCTTAAAATCACACAGCCAAAAAAAAAAATAAAGTATTCTTTATTCAAAAGTTAAGTGCTTTCTTCCCTGTTAAACTAGGGACATTTTCAGAACAAGATGATCAGTTAAAACCAGTCCTTTTTAAACATAATTGGTCACATAACACTATACATTGACATATCCTTCTATAGCAATCCAAAACCATTTTGTTCAACCCAACATAATATGCTTCATTGTTTCAAATATGTCAGTACCAAGAAATATATACTAAACTTCATAAAAAATAATTTCTTAAAAAATAACTAAATATAACAACAAAAGAAAGAGTTTAATAACTGTGTTGTTATTAAACATATCACTGCATAAAAATACAATGGCTGGAGGCAGTAAAAGGATACTTATTTACTTACTGCTAAACCCCTTACTATACTATTTCTACTCACAAAACTACTGGGAGTCAGATATACAGTGCCCTTCTCCTTAATATTGGCATAAGATTAGCTGATTCAATTAATCCGGGCAACGAAGTCACATTTAATCTAAGTTAAAGCCAATTCATTCTCCCAAACCCAACCCCTTAGATTTTTTCTTACAATCTCAAGAATGCAAAAATGAAGCTTTCTAAATGACATACAACTAATACTGTGTTTGTAAAGAGTGTTATTTGAATTTCCATGTCGAATATTGTAATTGTGTTCATAAATCCTTTTGTGAAGGCTTCTCTCCATTTTCCTTACATAATAATATGTGCAACTCTGACAGATGGCTAAGTACTCTAATCATTTGCTACTACAATCCCTGTGTTCAGTATCCATTTTTGTGGTGGCTGACCTACTATGATGTTGCCCTCCTCCAATACAAAACTACAGAACTTACATGCCCCACATTTATAGGTTCCTTTCCTTTTATTAGTTCATACTAGCAAAGGATCTTCTAACCAAAACTTAAGATTGGGTTCTGTCTTATAGACAAAATGTGGCCCTTCCCACAAGATATTCCATAAATCCGAATTGTTTTTAAACATAACCCATTCTTTAGACATAATTTTTCTAACCTCTGTAATAAAGTCACTATAATGACCATAGGATTAGCAAGAGTGGAGTCAATATTATTATTTCTTTGGCGTATCGCAGATGCACCACCACCTAAAATTGGTGTGTATTTAGTACCCCACCCATCTAAAACTTGCTCACTTGCACTCGACCAACAATTGAGGTAGATAACCTCTATCACAAAACATCCTATAAAGTGAACCTAATTCTAGTTTGAAGTCTTCTACATTGGAGCACATTCTTGCCTCTCTAATCATTTGAGCCTTAACTAAATTTATTTTAATATGATAAGGATGATAACTCTGAAAATTTAAAAATGTGTTAGAAAAGGTAGGTTTTCTAAATAATCTGGAGCCAAATCATTTCTCTTCATAGTTTTTAAACAACATTACATCTAGATAATCAATCCTATCTGGAGAACTTTTATGGGTACATTTAAAATATGAACAAACCATATTAATATAATCCTCAAAACCCTCTATCTCCCTCATTACTGCACTTCACTGATATTGTCCACCTGTTTGCTGATGTTAATATGTGACTCATACCTCACAACTGTACAGAGCTTCACAGCCTGTCCAGCATTTTGCCTCATATGTATGGTCCATTTTACATAACGTTGTAGTTTCTGGCAAATTAGTGGCAAATCAGTGAAGACTGAAGTCAATTAATAATGACAGACATTTCAGTTTCAGAGTCCATAACCATCAGAAGATTCATGCTAATGCAAGATCTGTTATTCTAATGACATTCTACATTTGTAAGAGCAAATATTTAAAACCTGTTCCTATTTATGGGCCTTGGTCCCACTTTTATTCAAACTTTGGCAAGATTTCCTACTCTAAGATGTTTAGAGTTATGATGTGACTGGGGTACATTATGTAACACCACAGACAGGGTGACAGTCTGCATACCTCTCTCCATACATGTTTTTGCAGAATGTCTAGCATTTTGCCCCATATGTATGCTCTGTTCCTCATTTGTGGTTTTCTGGTACTGTACTGAAAACAGCAATCAATGAATTGTTGTAACTACTGACACATTTCAGTGATGGCATTTACATCCTGCAGCTAATCTGACCTGTTGCAGTCTGCTGTTATACTAGCCACCTGCTAGGTTACTCAGAGTGTGTATAATGTCTGTCTGTAGGTCTGGCCCTTTGACCTCCCATTCAATCTGGCTTTGTCTGTCTTTGTTTTAGTAACAGATTGAGGGGTTATGACAGTCTGTGGGAATACCACCATATGAGTACCTCACATGCAGAAGATGTTGGATACTGCCAGATTCGAGCCATCAACACCATTACCCATACTACTGTCCCTGGACGAGTGAGCCATACCAGCTGCCAGACAGAGAGGTTTCATTCCTCACACTATCAACAACATAAAGGAAGTGTCTGGTCTGCTTGTATTTCATTGCAGACTTACTGTTACATCAGTTGTATGAGAACACTAATGTGTTTGGTATGAGGGACATCCAGACCATGCTCTGCTAGCACAGACAACTGTGTGACTGTCCTGTGACCCGACTGTTTGGCATCTCCCTTGAATAATGCCGTGGAGTTTCCAGCCATGTGTCCTAGTGGATATCATGGGGCACATACTAGTGAACATAGTATCTGTTGTCCCAAGTAGCTGTTAGATCTATACAATTATCCCAGTTGCTCACTATAGATCTCTGCAAGTAGCCAAGTAGCACACTATATATAGCCCACTATATTCCCTTGCATACATGCGGCAGGTCCATATATATGCTACCATATTATAGTACCCCTTACAAGTAGTGTGTAGGAGAGTGACTTACCTTGTGAATGCAGCAGGTGACAGACCTGTACTTGTGGGCTACCTGTGTCTGATGCAAGCAGTCCACAGCCAATACTTGGTCAGGTACAGGCTGTGTGGTCTGGCTGGCATCATTTTACTAATATGTATGCGAGTCAGAGTAAGGTGTCAGTCCCTAAGGCCCTAAGTTGTCAGTGCATATGCTATGCATTGTTGTTTGTCCAAGGCCAGGACATATTGGGAACACCTACATCTAACTACAGGGACAGCCTCTGGTGGTTCCTCCTTTGAGTCACTCTGTGGATGTGGCTGTGGTGACCTAGACACTGGTGGGGGGCTGTGGATCCCTTTCCTTTGCTGATCCTGCTGCAGCTGTTTCTCCAGGATCATATTGTGTAGTATGGTACATACTGTGAGCATCTGTGCACGTGGCTGGAGAGTACTGCATGGCTCGACCAGATATGTCAAGACAACAGAACCGTGACTTCAACAGCTCAAACACATACTCTATTATGTTACTAGTTTGTGCATGTACCTCATTATGGCATTCTTCAGTAGGTATGTGTACATTTCTGATGGATGTTATCATCCACGGCTCCAATCCATAGCCAGCATCCCCCAGTAAATGGCCATGTGGGATGAAGCCCTACCAATCATCTGGTACAGCTGTGATGCATGCCAGATATGGGAGTCATGATAACTGCCATGGCTGCCAGCATAAACATTCAGAATAATGCTCTGGGCATTGTACATGACCTGGCAGTTGATGTTGACATAGATTCTACCCTTCTCATCGAGTGGTGCCTTGATGTGTACATGAGTACAATCTATGGCACCCAGTACCTCAGGGTAGTGTGCTACATGGTAGAAGAGTCACATACTGCTGGCCCTATCCTCAGGGGTGTGGGGGGAAATAAATGTGCTCAGTGGCATGTGGTAGCATGGCATCCAGGAAATGTTGGAGTATCCTGGAAGCAGATGCCTGTGAGACCCCCATCATGTCCCCAGTTGATCTTTGAAAAGTACCTGTAGCTAGTTTCCTAAGGGATATACATACCTTTGTTTTCACAAGGATGGGTTCTCCTCTGTTGGTTCTGGGTCTGAGTTGAGGTTGGCAGAGCTCAGTGAGTTCTTGTAGTATGTCCTTGTCCACCCTGCAGCACTCTGCAATCACCAGCTAATGTAGCCCCTGGTAGGTTACCCTGGGTCTGAACACTCTTTTCCTTCTCAGTCTAAGTCTTTGGTCGGCATCAGCAGCAGCTGCATTGACCTCAGCATCTACCATATACATATGTAGCAGACCTGCAGCAGCCCCAAGCATTCTCTCAGTTATAATTCACAAGTCTGTACTCCAATGGTGCAAAGTATGGGATAAAATCAGATTGTAGGGTGTATGCATACTCTATAGTGCTCTGCTGTAGGTATAGCCTGTGTAATTGGCTAGCTATGGTGCATTCCACCTGCTAAGTATGTCATTAAAGGGTTTTAATGACCCTAGTTTAAGTAAAACAGGGGGGTTTCCTGTCTTATCCTGCTCTTCTCGTGCTTCCAGCACAAGTCTCTAGGAACCTAAGGACCCTCTCCAAATACCAGTGGGTTCACCTCACAGCCTTAAATTTCCTTCACCCTCCCTCAAAGAAACAAGAAAAGTATGTTTGCTGTCTAATTCCTGCCAGTTATACTCTCTACCTGTGTACCATTGCTATAGGTGCCTAAGCATGCTCTGAGCCAGGACAGCCAGCAGCCTCTACCCCCCCATCTCTATAGTGCCTTATCATTTACTCCACCCTATCTTCCTCAAGGAACTCCCTTTCACTATTCCCCAGTTTTTAACACAGCTAACTCTCTTGCTTATCTACCTGCAATACAGACCTGTCCACTAGGTGGTACCCTGTTCCTAGTCTCATCTCATGCTTTTCCTCTAGTTTCCTTTACTAATTACCCTTTTCTGTAGTCCCAGACCTGCATTTTAGTTCCTCACACTTCACTCTACTGTCTACTACTACTGTCTCTAGGTTCTCTCATCACTGCTTTCACCTACTACTGCCTTATCCAACTTACCTTCTGTAGCCAGTACTGCTGATTGTTTCTTCTCCAGCTGCATCTTACCTGTCCTCCTCTGAAGCACTTACCACCTCCTCACCTGTCTACTGCCTTTTCTTTTTCTCTGTCCCTTGGTCCCAAGCTGTTTGTAACCCTTGCCTCTTCTACCTCACTTGCATTCCATTCCTTTTCCATATCTTGCATGATGTCAAATAGTCCCTCCTGATAGTGGGTGTCTGTCTCTTGCCCCTCCTACCTCTACTTGCTTTCCCCCCTACATTCCTCCCCTCTCCACCTTTATCCTCCTCTTACTCCCATAAATAACCTGGGTTTTTGAGGCCGCCATCTTTAGAAATCAGGAAAAGCCCTGGCTGCTGTCTGCTCCCCTCCCAGTGTCTTTCTTGCCTATGGTATGTAATGTTTATCCATGTTGTTGTTGTTTTATTATTCAATCTACTGACATGGTTAAGTGTGAACTGTGTGTCTAATTACAATCTACTACACTGCTTCTGCTTAACTTCTCTAGTTAGAGTGTATTGATAATGCCACCTAAGATACTGTTTATGTAACATGCGTATTTATATTTATGCGTTCACCCTATGGTCTATTTTGTATCTTGCCTCAATTGTGGTGCATTGTGTAGTTTGTAAAATGCTTATTTAAATGTTAATGTATCAATTAAATTTAACATCGCTTAGTAAGCCGGTATTCCCATCTGCACAGGTTTTCTGTGTCCAGCCTCATCTGTAGAGCATTGGTAATGTGCTTCTTACCTGTATCTGCCCGCTTCATTCATCCTACAGGCTCACTCCGCTTCCCTCCTTACCCCCAATTCCCACCCACCCCAGGGTCCTACTCTTATACTTACTAGCCACACCCCTACCTCCTCCCACTACTGTAAGTAAGCTTTTCTATTGCCTAACTACTTCCACTCCAACCTTCTATAACCACTCCCTTTACCTTTCCTACCACCAGTTAACCTCGGTGTACCTCAGGGATCCATATTAGGACCTCTCCTTTTCTCCATATTCATCAGCGACCTTCATCTAGCAATTCCCCATGCTACTTGCATTCAATATGCAGATGACTCCACACTTGTATGCTCAGCCACAACCACCTCTGAACTTCACTCCCTTACCCAAAATGTATTTAACACTGTTGAACAATGGTTCACTCATCGTTGCCTTCTATTAAACCCCAAAAAAACTAAACTCCTCATTTTCACTGATAATCATAAGTCCTCTCCCATAGATTTTGCTGTTACATCCACTAATTGTACCATTATATCACCTGACCTAACTACCAAGCTACTTGGTATTATCATTGACAACAACCTTACCTTTGACATACATATCAACAACACTATTAAATCTGTCAACAAAAAACTTGGCTCTCTGTACAGAATTAAACTCTTCCTGTCACCTACAGCTAGGACAACTATTGCACACACTCATCTAATCTCTAGACTCCTGTATGCCTCAAATATTTTCACTAATCTATCTAAGAATAACCTCTATAAATTGGAAATCTAATACAATAACATAGCCATATTTGCTACTGGTAACCCAATTTAGAACACACCATTGCCTTAATTTAAAGCAGCTTCAGTGGTTGGAACTACAGAATCTGCTCAAATACCACCAACTAATCATTGCCCATAAGACTCTTTACCAACCTTCCAATACTCCTACTCTATCCACCATCATCACCCCCTATCATAATCTGAAGTCCTTAGTTCATCTCAGAAACTTCTGATTAACACAACAGGGCTGGGGATTCTCTCTTCTCTAATACTGTGGGAAAGTTTTGGAATCTCCTACCCAGCAAACTTTCCTCAGTTTCCTCTATATCATTCTTCAAAAACAGACTGAGACTTTTCCTCAAAACACACTGGTTATGCCCCTGTACTAAACCTGACTAATTCTCCACTCTACCCAAATACTGTCAGCATATCCTATACCTTACCTTTCTCACTCTCTGTTTCATTATTTCCATCCCTCTGAATACTTGTTAAAAAAAAAAAAAAAAAAAAAAAAAAAAATATATATATATATATATATATATATATATATATATAATTTATTTTTTTATTACTAAACTGATTTTTTTTCATTCTGTCTCTTTTATTGTACCGTACTTGTATATGGAATTAGCCTGTCTACCTCCCTTTTTTTTATTAAGTAATGTACCTACTTGCTATGTTGAATTGTACACTGTATTGAATGCATTTCATATTGTATTGACTTCTGTCCTCTCTGTATTATTTCTATATTATCCAATTTTGTACTTGTATACACATATGAAGTTATATTATATTGTCCTGCAATTTTATTATCATGTGTGTCATGGAGCTTTTCTCCCTGGTCCTCTACTTGAAATGGACATATATCCAGTTAGACTAGCCTGTTCAACAAATGTAAAATAAAATAAAATAAAATAAAAATAAATCAGTAATTAATATATCATTGGCATTTCAGCCAATTTTTTTTGGCAGCCTTCCTTGCTGAGCACTGCTACGCAAACCCATGCCACAAAGATAAACAGAGCTTAGCGATCCATAGACACACCCCCAAGAAGGTCACGCTCAGCATGGTGGCACTCCACACAAACACACGCAAACATGATGAAACGTGTCTAAGAGGCAAACACATCTTAGCAGTCAGTTTACATACCCCCCTGCTCAGCTCAATATCGTGCCATGCAAACAGTCAAATATGTGCTCCAATGAGCTTACAAGCAATCAGACACAGCTCCCTTTGATGTCAGCTACCTCTTCTGTGAACATCAACACTGTTCTGTACCTACACAGATGGGATCTGTGGACACAAATACCCATTTGTGCTATTCAGTAACCCCATCTCATTTGCATACAGATCCGTACACAGAACCTTGAAACTACATGGTTCCAGGGACTGCCTCATTAGCAACCACAGCTGTGTAATATTGTACATACTCCACACAGGGTCCCATAATGCATTACTGTTACAACCTCATAAATTTTGTTTTTTGCACTCTTTTTATATTTTTTTTCCATAAAGGCATGTTTAAGCACTGAGGCGCACTGCAGAAACATGCCCAGAGTATTAAATAAAGTTATTTTACATTATTTCCATATGGTTTTGGACATATGGTAGATAGTTTTGCACATATCTGTGTTCACTATGCTATTCCTGATACACTAAGTATACATTTACAGCCCTCTGGTGTCATTTTTTTATCCGATATACTGAATTTTTCTGGGTACATTACGGACACCATCATGTGGTCTGCAAGACTGCCTATCTGCTTGCTGGATCACTCTACCACCCTCATTTGCATGCATTTCACCTGCTTATGAGGTGATTTGCATACCACGGACACTTCCGTGTTCACACACTCATACATATCCCTCAGCTCCATTTACTGGCTCGCACATCTTCTTACTTCCATGTAAGCAATTTGTCACTATGCCTACATGGAAAATAAGTCTGTGTGTGGTTTATTGAATTCCCCTCATGACCTGCACCCTTAGTTTATGCCTAGCATCACAGATAAGTCTGTCTTATTCACTCTTCAAGATATTTCGAGTTCTCTGTTCAAGAATATCTTCTTCAGTTAAAATCCAGTATTCCAGCAACAAACAACTTCCCATATAAACATCTTAAAGCATGAGCAGCTCAGCAAATTAACACCTAGCATGATGCAATGATAATCTGCACATAGTTCATACTTCAGCCTTGATTCCATTATGTAGCATCTGATAGAATGATGTCTCAGACAGACAATACTCTACCTGACACCACTCCTAGTAACATTTCTGCCTTACCACCTGAGTGTTCCTCGTTGCTTTAAATGTTGATGTCATATTGCTTACTCTTTCTGTTCCCTTTGAAATGCAGAATGGTACATTCTATTTAATGGTCCAGCTTGGGAAACTGCTCTTTGTTGCACTATGTCAAATCAGAGTATGTCCTTTTATTAAAATTTGATTTTATATTTTTGGTGCACCATATGTTTGTCCATTTATCCTCTCCATATGACTATTGTTCTACAATGCTAATATCTTGACGCGTGCGCTATGTGTCTTAATTGCTATGTTAGCACTGCCCTCTGTTTTGCTTTCAGTCTGGAGATTTTCTAATTGCTCCTATTATTCATTGTATTTGACTCTTGCTTTAACTTTGATTTGTAATTGTTTTGTATAGTTTCTGAAATATACCTCATGAATTGCCTGTGAAAAACCCTAATTGTAATGTTTGTTGTCAGTGATGTCTTTTTTTTCTGTTCTTTTCATTCCTTCTCTAAAAATAGGTTCATACCCAGTAAGACTTCCCCAGCAAATAAAAGCAAATAAGTAAATAGGTTAGATGTTTTCCTATATTCTTCAACATTTGTTTAAGAATTCTGGAATTGATTTTCTAGCAAAATCCAAAATATAATGGCAACAGACAAAACCAACTGCAGAAAAAATCTATATATCAGATTGCCATCACAAAAACTACCATGTTGTTGTTGGTCTTTTTCCTGGTAAGGGGTCGCCACAGCAGAACTCTGGTCCACTAATGACAGGTAGTAGATTTTTACGAAATGCTGAGGTGGCAGCTCAACACCCAACCTTCAACAAAGGCATGCTCATTTACGCACACATGTTTTTTAAACACTATCCAAGCATAGGGAGGACATGCAGACTCCACACAGAAGGCACTCCCAACCAAGCTGAGAATTGAACAGGAGAACCTCTTGCTGTGAGGTAACAACACTGCCACTGTACCACCACAGAATGCAGACAGGAAAAAAATATTTAACTAAATAAGCAGTTTCATACCAAAAGATGTTTTTTTTTTTTCAAATGATATGCAGATAAAATTTAATGCAATCATTAAATAGCAAAAAAAAAAAAAAACTCTATGACATCATTACATGATTGCATTTAAAGTTTCAAATGTTTCCTCTTAAGAATGGGTTTAAGGCTGTAACCATCATTTAGGCAAGATTTTATAGTCGCATTCAAAACAGTAGTCCATCTATATTTAGTATCTTCAACTATCAACATGATATCGCAACCTTTTAGACTTACATAAGTAACTTGTAACATTATAAACGTAAAATTATGCGTCACCCTCACTTAAAACATAATTATCAAAATAATTGTGTATTGCCTTTTTTATGTTCTGTGTGTGTATATATATATATATCTATATATATATATATATATATATATATATATATATATATTCACAGGTTAACTTCCCTTATAGGCCATTTTAAGCATAGCCAATTACCCCATGTCAGAATCAAACCCTGCATTGTGTGCTTCTAAGGTAAGCATCTTAACCATTACACCAACCTCCCACCCCTGTGCATGGTCATGCATGCATTTTTTTAAAACTTGTAACATTTTCCCAACATTAAAATGCAAGCAATGGGTGCATACAGCTAAATAAACTAAATGTCAAGTACTGCAATCTGCATAATCACAAACATATATTTTTTTTTGATTCACAGGATGTTCAAAATGTTTATCACACATAATATAATCAAAGTAATTACAATTATAACATGGATAACTGCCTACTTTATTTGTATAATGTTTTCATTTGTTGGTTTCTTATATCATAAGCTTCTTCTTGAATTATGTTTATTCTTAAAAAGTAAAATGTGCATTTTCACCAACAATATGTCTTATGTCAGAATCTAGTGGAATAATCTTGCAATTCTGTTGTATGTATGTCAGACAAAACATTATAGGTTCATAGGTTCATAGGTTCATACTAGGCTATCTGCCCTAGGTCATTTATAAGCCTAGCCAGAATGTGTTTGGCCTTCGCCACCCATTTTAAATTTATTTTGCTATGCCCTTTTTCGAGGTTAGCATACTGTGCCTCTGTCTAACAGTGACACATAAGTGATACCCGGGGTAAACCTATGATCTCCCATCCACTCATCAAGATTCCTCTTGAAGAGAGTCAATGAGGGACTCTGCCTAACCTGGACTGGGATTTTATTCCAGAGTGAAGGGAGCCTCTGGGTTATGAATCTGTCCCTCCAGCATGTCCTATTTATTTCCGTGTTGAGGTTCAAGTCTCTCGAGTTCGTAGCTCGATGGGATTTGGATTTTCTGAGGTGCAGCATGTCCATTAATTCCGGGTTGGACATGGCTTTATACGTCAGGCACAGATTGCCTCTGAACAGGCAGTATGCCACTGAGTAGAGCTGGAGTTTCTTTAACCGGGCAGCATATGGCATCTGTTTGAGCCCTTTGATCCTTTTGGTGAGGTACTTTTGGGGTCTTTCCAGTTGCTGCAGGTGTCTGGTAAGGTGCATCCCAAAAGGGGCATTGTACTCAATTATGGGCCTGATGAGGGATGAGTAAAGAGGCACGATGACCTCCCCTGATCTAGATGTGAATCCCTTCATGATTAGGTGGGCTATATAAAATGTTTTTCTAACCACCTTGGCCACGTGGTTGTCAAATGAGAGATTGCTATCAACTTGGGTCCCCAGGTCCCTAATTACCTCTTCTGTACTTAATGGATTACCACCTATGTGGTAACTTGTGGGCACTTTGTTTTTGCCAAAGGGGATGACTATACACTTTTTGGCATTTAGCTTGAGGCCATGGCTCTGGCACCAGTTGTCTGTTTCTATGAGGCCCTTTTGGAGGATGCTTGTGTCAGCTGGAGAGTCAATTATGGCGCCCAGTTTGCAGTCATCTGCGAACTTGGTCAGCCACAGTACTTCCATATTGGCCTGTACCTCTGAGAAATATATACCGAACAAGAGATGTCCCAGGACTGAGCCTTGTGGGACACCACTTGTAAATGGTTTGGAGTCTGACATGGCTCCAGCAATTCTAACCATGTGGGTTATGTCCTTGAGCCAGTTTGCAATCCATCTAGTGACATAGGGGTTTATATTTAAGCTGGTGAGCTTATCTATAATGCCCGAGTGGGGTATTGTATCGAAGGCTTTTGCGAGGTCCAGGTAGGCTGTGTGGACCACCTTCCCCTCGTCAATGGCCTTGGTGACTGTTTCAAAGAAATCAACCAGGTTTAAGAGGCAGGATCTGCCCTTAACAAAGCCAAACTGGGTAGGATCCAGTGTCTGTAGGTCCCCAATATCTTTATTTATGAGGTCCATGATGATCCTTTCTGTTAGAAAAATATGTATTTAAATATATGTGAAATGCTAGTTTAAAAGCAAGGTAGTTTATAATGCATTTTATTCTATTAATCATATAACAGAAGGGATAAATTCATGTGTAAATGCAAGTAGCTTCTGAAACTGCAGTGTGCTTTGACCCCTGACCCTGGCAGCTGCCAGCTCAGCAAGCTTGATGTTTATGCTTTTCATAAGTGATTATCTGCTGGGTCAGGAAATTAAATGTGTAAATCTTCCGCTCCTTCCTGATAAGATAACTTGTCCTTGTAAATAATTAAATCTTCCTTTCCTGATGTAGTAACTTGCCCTTGTAAGATAAAAACACAGCTGGTGGGAAAGTGAAACAGTGAACAAAGTGGTGAATTTAAAGACTGAATCTGCTATTGTATTCAAACTGATATGAGACTTTTAAGAAGTAACTTTACAGAAAGACATTATGACTGACCAGCTGGATAGCAAGGCCGTATTGTATCTAAAGGAAAAGTTTTTTTTAAATGTACTGCATCAGCATTATTAGATGAATAGAATACTGTTAGTAAAAGTGATGTAGATGCCTTGTGACTAACTACGTCAGTAAGGTGGGTATAACTTGAATGCAAACACTATAAAATATTCTGTACTTCCTGCATCATGTCAGACAGAATTCTGTACTTGTATGGTTTTTTGCCTCCTGGTGTACACTAGTAAACTTTTGAATCTGAACCTCCTGTGTATTGAATTCTGATTTTTTATTTAACAGTTTGGTCCATTCGAGACGGAATTCCCTTGGTAAGCTGCTGATCATAGTGTATCGGTGGTCGAATACTGCGCATGAGAAGTTACCAAAATGGTTCTTCTTGAGTGAAAAGACCTCCAACTGAATTGTCGTGTGTAAAGAGGCTGGCCACTTTCTGATCTGTGGCCAAAGAGTGGAATTTGAACATTTTCAAAACCAGGAGGCTCAGGTAGGAAGAATTTGCCTTTTTTCTGTTTTAGATCAGGGACTAGGTTACAGTATATTGTTGTCAAGATTTGTTTTTGCAGATCAGGGACAAAAGGAAGTACTTTATATTTTGTCATAGATCAGGGTAACAGAATAAGGTAGACAGTTATTCTAGATAAACTGTAAACAGGAACTAAGAATTTGATATCACGTGATAAAAAAGGGTTACGTAACATTTTCTTTGACATGGGTAATCAGTGCACTAAAACCTCATGAGATCCGCCCCTAACCGAAGACGCAAAATACATGCAATTACAGCGTGCTGATAATGTTAGGTATTATACGAAATGGGTTAACAAATATTAATTTGATGATAAAATTTCACTAGTTAAACTCCTTAAACAGCTTAAATCTGATGCAGGAGGTCAGGCAAAAAAGCAACGCCAACTAGGCATACCTCAAGCACACAGGTGGATTGAGGAAGCAAATCGTAGGGAACAGAAGCTTAAAAATTCAAAAACATTATTTTTAGACAAAGAGGATAATAACTTGGTAATAGCTACAGCTCCTCCTCCCTTACCCCCTCCCTTACCCTTTTCAGGATATGAAGCGAGTGGACAGGCTGGTCCACCTCCGCATTATCCTGAAGTTTCAGTAAGACCACAACCATTTGTTAGAGATCCTATTGAGTCTAGGTCCTGAACACATAAAACACATAGGGGCACAGAATCATACCAAATAGAGAGAAATCTACAGGATGAGAGTGAGGAAGAAATATGCCCACTTATAGAAGTTCCAAATCCTCAGGCAGAACAGGAAGGGCAGGATCCAACACTCTTAGTATATAGACCATGGAAACCAGAAGACATCCGGAAGGCTACTGAGGGAATCCCCCATCCGAAAGTTAATTTCACGAAATTTTTAGAAGATTTACAAGGCATGAGGTTAAGTTACCACTTGAATGGGGAAGAAGTAGAAAAAGTAGTAAGACAAATTATAGGTCCAGATTGGCACATGATTTGTGGCACCTGGAATCCTCGTAATGCAGAACTTTGGCCACTCCCACATAGTGACGCAGAGTTAGACAACAGAGTGAAAGGTCTGACAGACTGAATCTCTGAGAAATGGAAACCTAGAGCAGACTGGACTAGCATTAATCAATGCATACAACAGGAAAATGAGACAATAGATGGATACTATGCTAGATTATTAGAATGTTTTAATAATCATAGCGGTATGTCGGTTCCTGAGAACCAAACGAATGATTCCCCATATGAACAACAATTAAAAAATGCATTTTTGAAAGGTTGCATTGCACCTATTAGTAGCTTCATTATGAAGCATATGATAGATCATCGAACAGGGAGGCTACAAGCCTTACTCGAATACGCTAGACATGCTGAGAGACATTTTAATAGTAAAAGAAAAGAAGGCACAAGTCTTCACTGCTGAAGACGGAGCTGAAGTATTTGTATTACAGTCAGGTAAAAAGGGCAAGAAGAATGCCCAAGGAAACAAACAGTCTGACAAACGATCAGAAGATTTTGAAGAGAGGAAAAAGAGAGGTGAATGCTTCAAGTGCAGAAAGAAAGGGCATCTAGCTAGGGACTGTAAACAAAATAAGAAAGCAACGACGGAAGATAAAGGGGATGAGGAATGACTATATGATAGTGAGGATACATCATATGAAAGTCAGGAATCACCAGTAACAGCTAGAATAGAAAAGACAAATGCCAAAGTAGTAGAAGGAGTAGAGGAAGTACAAATTGACTTAGACGGAAATGGAAATGAAATTTTAGATTTAGCATTGTTGAGCCTGGAGGTCTACCTAGCAGATACAAAACCGGAAGTGACACTTCTGGTGGAGGGAAGGGAAGTCAAATTCCTGTGTGACTCAGGAGCGTCACGGACTTTGATACACCCCTCCAAGTTACCAGAACATTCCGAATCACCTGATTATATATTAGTAAAAGCAGCAAATGGACAGCTATACAGGGAGCCACTCTCCCATGATATAGCAATAACTGACCCTGTTTCAGGTATGACCCAGAGAAGTAAAATTGTTGTTTCTGCAAAATGTCCAGTAAACCTATTGGGCAGGGACCTTATGCAGATATTTGGCATAGCAGTAGTTCCAACTGTACAAGGTATGGAGGCACAGAGACAAATGGATACCTTTGTAGTGCGATCGGAGGGTGAAACGTTTTACTGGTACAGCCAAGACCTAGTCACGACTGGTCTAGGGGCAGTAACCGAGGAACTGATGAATGTAGCCATCAGTAAAGCCCCCTCCCTTGACACTGATCGACAGCATTTGTTACACTGTACTCTATACTACTGTACCACACCAGGACCTGATAGAGAGTACGAGCAAGAACTGTTTAGGAATCGTGCAACTAGATTGGTTTTACGTACTCTGTACTGGGATGCTGAGGGGAACAGTGTAGCTAGCTGTTCATTACCTCAAGAATTCCTTGCACTGTATAGATCAAATCGGTTGCCACATGTCATCTTGACAAAGAACAAAAGTGTCAAATGGGCAGACTTAAGAGAAAAAGTAACGAGATCGGAGAAACAGACTGATTTAGAACTGTCAGAACAAGGGATACAAAAACAAAAATTGAATTGGTTGACGCAGACACATCCAGCTGTACACTTGCAATCTAGCGAGGACAGCTGATTAGCATTTTTATTAGAAGAAGAAGAAAAGGCCTTATGTGAAATTCCAGAAACTCTTTGGTCAACAGGCAAGTCAGATGTAGGACTTATTCGAACAGCAGGACCAGTTACAATTACCCCAAAGTCAGCTTTTAGACCACAGAAGAGACAATACCCTTTGAGAAAGGATGCAGAAATAGGAATTAAGCCTATAATAGCAGCATTACTCAAAGAAGGAGTACTGGTAGAATCTCCTGATTCACCATGTAATACACCCCTATTTCCTGTTAAAAAAGCAAATGGGGATTGGCGAATGGTACAGGATTTACAAGCTGTAAATAGTGCAGTAATACCTAGAGCACCCATGGTGCCAGACCCACATACTTTGTTAAATGATTTAGAACCACAACAGAAGTATTTCTCTGTGGTAGATATTAGCAATGCTTTCTTTTCAATACCTATACATCCTGATAGTCAATATTGGTTTGCATTTACATTTCAGGGTAAAAGGTATACGTATACTCGACTACCACAGGAATATTGTGAGAGCCCAACAATATTTGCACAAGAAATGGCTAGCAACCTGGCAGGACTTACCCCACCAGGAGGTAGTCAAATTCTACTTTATGTAGATGACATCTTGCTAGCAGCCCCCACCCAGCAACAGTGCAGGGAGGATACAGTAGCATTATTGAAATTTTTAGCAATAGATGGACACAAAGTAAACAAAAATAAGTTACAGCTTTGGAGAAAACAAGTTAGATACTTGGGATATGTAATATCCAGTGAAGGTAGAATACTAGATGAGGAAAGAAAAACAGCGATTTTGCAAGCACCCAAACCAACAACCAAGAAAGAAATTATGTCTTTCTTAGGTACAACTAATTTTTGTCGGAGCTGGATACCAAATTATGCTTTGGAATCTGCTCCACTGACTGATTTGATATATAAGACACCAATGGCAGCAGAAGATATTTTACAATGGACAAAAGAAGCAGAAACGGCTTTCTGCAGCTTGAAGCAGTTGATAGCTTCTTCATTAGTTTTAGGACTTCCCATTTATCACAAATGGTTCTTTCAGACCATAGATTGTAAGCAAGGATATATTTTATTTTATTTTATTTATTTTATTTTACATTTGTTGACCGGGATAGTCCGACTGGATACATGTCCATTTTCAGCGGAGTCCCGGGGAGAAAAGCTCCAAACAAGGTTAATCAAGGTACGTAAAGACATATCACATTGTGTTCATAGTAAGCAGATAATCACAATAGAAGGTACAAAATGATTACATTACATTACATTCAGGTTCATTCACACTTAGTTGAATAGACAGAAATTGCCTAGTTGTAGGAATTACTCGTGTGAAAAGTTAGTCAGGGTTAGTACATGGACAGAGCCAATGTGATTTATAGTGGATCTTTAGTTCTTTTTTGAATAGCGCTAGTGATTGTAAGGACGTAAGCTTCTGGGGAAGAGAATTCCATACTTTGCCAATAATATTAGAGTAGAGTGAATCCCCACCTAGGTTATGGGACTTGCAGGTTTGTATTAAGAGTTTGTTAGATGAGCGAAGAGAGCTTAGGTTGGAGTAAGGCGTTAGGATGTTGTTTAGTGCAGGGGTGTTATCTGGATGTTTCAGGATTTTGAATGCTTCAATGAGTTGGTATTTCAGTAGAAGATTAGGAGTTCTGGCCAGTCAAGTTTTTTCAGGCTGATGCAGTGATGTGTTCTATAAGGTAGGGCAGTGATGAATCTAGCAATGTGATTATAAGAAGTGGAAAGACGATTGAGGTCAGACTTGTTGAGGTTTGTAAGGATCGGGGAGGCATATAGTAGGGTGGATAGGAGGTGTGAGCGGGCGGTAGCTAACCTAGCGGCTGGAGTTAGGACAGTTTCTAACCTGTATAAAGAACCAAGTTTTTTGTTAACCATTTTAATAGTTTGGTTGATGTGGATGTCAAACCGTAGTTTATTGTCGATAATTACTCCTAATAGTTTAGCGTTGGTAGTAGGGGAGATAATGGTACCATTGTTAGATTGTATAGTAAAGTGTGTGAAAGGTGTTGGGTTGGATGGGTGGAAAAGGAGAAGTTGGGTTTTTGGGTTTAAGATGAGTTGATGGTTAGTTAGCCAATTTTCAACTTTGGTGAAGCAGAGTTGGGTAGTTATTAGAAGGTTGTCAAGGATAGGATTAGAACAGATGATAGTTGAGTCATCTGCATATTGAATACAGGTGGCTTCGGGATAACTGTATGGAGGTCATTTATAAAAATTGAGAACAGAAGTGGACCTAGGATGGACCCTTGGGTGCCTATACTATTCGCAATAGGCAGGAGAGTTTGTTCTGCCACATAACTGCCTGTTGTCTACCTACGAGGTAGGCCTGAAACCAGTTTAGGACTTGGGTGTCTAGGTGTAAGGTTGATAAGGTTTTGAGAAGTAGCTGGTGGTTTACCATGTCGAAAGCTTTACATATCTAGAAAGAGGGCTGAGGAGATATTTTTGTTATTCCGGTTATGGTTAATTTTCTCTGTAAAAGAGAGGAGAGCAGTGGTCGTGCTATGTTTGGGTCTAAATCCATGCTGACAATCAGTTAGTAGTTTGTTTTGGGTGAGATAGGACATGAGTTGTTTATGCACACACTTTTCCATGATTTTGGCAAGTGGTGATAGTATAGCAATTGGTCTATAGTTAGAGAGCTCGGTGGATGTTCCTCCTTTATGAAGAGGAATGACGTAAGATATTTTCCAGATTGCTGGGATAGTGGACTCGGTAATGGTTCTATTAATTAATATTGAAATAGGGTATGCTATGACATCTGCAGCAATTTGCAAGTATTCTGCAGGTAGAAGGTCTGCTGAGAGGGTAGTTGGTTTTAGCTTTTTCAAACAGGATCGGATGAAGGCAGTGGATATGGGTTGGAGGTTAAAGGATAGTGCAGAGTTAGGAGGCATATTGTTAGGTGTGGTAGAGGGGGTGGGTAGTTGGTTAGCTAGTACCTGAATTGTTTCGGTGAAGAAGGTATTAAAGTTGTTAGCTATTTCTTCTTGGTTCTTATCAGATAGAGTTTCAGGGGTAGGAGTGGTGGATTTTCCTGGTTGGAGAAGTTTGTTCAATCCTGCCCAGAATTTTTGAGGGTTCTTTTGGTTTTTGTTTTGTAGGTGGTGAAAGTAGTTTTTCTTATCTTGGGTGGTGGCCTTTTTGGTTTCATTTCTCATTTGCTGGAAGATGACCCGATCTAGTGGTAACTTGGTAGTACGCCATTTGTTCCAAGCTTTGTCCCTATTAGTTATTTTGGTTTTGGATTCTGAGGTTAGCCAAGGTGCTATGTGAGTTTTGATTCTGGACACCCTTTGGGGGCATGAGAGTCAAGTAGGGTAAGGAATGTTTGATTAAAATGTGAGACTGCTTCGTCAAGGGGAAGGGATTTCAATGTTGACCAGTTACAGTGATTGAGTGCCTTGTTAAACTTTAGAGGATCAAATTTTTTTTTGTTTCTGACTGTTCTATAGACTGGTAAGCTAGCATTGGTTGGGTTATCTTTCCTGATGTAAGTAAGCAAATGATCACTAAGATCATTAGGTAGAGTCCCCGGGGTATATTTTTGGGGATGTTCCTTGATGAGCACCCAATCAAGTATGCTTTCCTTTTGTTTATTATTACCTAGTCTGGTGGTAGTGGTTATAACCTGAGAGAAACCATGGAGATTTAAAGAAGTAGGACTGGACTGAGCAGAACATTTGTTCCAATCAATGTTAACATCTCCCAGGACTACTGTTTCTTGTGGATAGTTGTTATCTATCCAGTTTAGGATGGCTTCTAAAGTTTCAGTATTGTTCCCTGGGGGTATATAGATAACTATTAGGTTTATGCTTTTTTGCTTATTTAATTGTATTTTTAGAGCTAGAGTTTCAGCATTTGCAACCTCGCGGTGGTTGTTTGGGGTGAGTTAGGATGTTTAGCATTTTTATATAGGACAGCTATCCCTCCTCCTCTTTTCTTTAATCGGTCAGCTCTGAGTATGTTGTACCCAGGTGGCATTATCTGATTGTCTTTGGTTGATGGTTTAAGCCAAGTTTCAGTCAGACACATGAAGTCAGGTAAGTAGGTTGCAAGCATGGCGTGTAAGTTGTGAACCTTGTTGTTCAGACTTCTTATATTTAGGTGACAAATGAGTAGAGAGTTAGCTGGTCTAAGGAGATTGGATGTTGAGTGGGCTCTGTTGATCTGGTAGGGCCTGGGTTGGGATGGATATCTCCATCTTTGGTGATGTTTTTCCTTAGGTATTCTATTAATTTTAGAACTTTGGATAGTAATTTTAGACCTAGCTTTGTTTTGGTAGTTATATGGTGTTGCTTTTAGGTACAGATCACTCAGTTTTGTTGTTTTGGGAGTTGTATTATGGGGAAGAATTCGTCTATAGATGGTGGGAGGGGAACTTGTGTGGTAATTTGGGTAGTGGAATCCTGATAAGGACAGGTGTTCATAACTTGTTAAGAGATAGGGTAATAAAATGAGTGGTGGGATAAGTAGGATAATTATCCCTATTGGCTTGGGCATGGTGATGGTGTGCAGGGGAGTTGGTAGGGAGGAAGTCTAGTGGGTGGGAGAGGAAGTAGGTGTGGCGAGGTGGCTATAAATCTAGAGGTAGTGGGCGGTGGGATAAGGGGCAGGGTGGGGGCGGAGCGAGCCGAGCGAAGCAGGCGGGCAAACAAACTCGGAGTTTGCAGACTACTGGTGAAGAGTCCTGATTTTATCGTAGGAGATTTTACAAGCCAGGGCTAATTTGGGCACTTCTGACTTTAATTTTGGAGCAAAAGTAGAGCCAGGTTAGAGGAATTAACATAGATTATGGATGGTGGCTGCTGTGTTTGAACCCAATAAATGGTCGGTAAATATTAATTACAGTTTTAATAATATGTAAACAGTATCTAATAACCTTGGCTGAGTTTGAGGTAGCGTTGGGGCTGAGGCTTTGGCCGTGCTTTCGCACCTGGTCTGTCGGTCCTATCTTGGGCAGTTAGTTTACTGCCAGTCAAGTAGAGTACTGGGCAGTACCTGAATAGAGGATATAATATTTTAGATTAGTACCATTTCATTTAGGAATAGGCAGGTAATAATACAGGTAATAATACATACAAAACCTGAATTCTGTTGACAAATATTTAACTATAGTTATTATTTCTATCATTAGAGTTGAAAGAGACTCTGTAGAATAAGCACGTTCTGAACATATGACAAAAATAGGTAGTAAATGTCTCCAACTCAAGCAGAGATTGCCAAGAGACGTAACATCAGTTTGTTATAGCCTAGGAAAACACAAATGCCGTTCAGAGCTACTTTCTAGATAACTAGGTGCAACATAGTCACTGGTTTGGTATCTAACAACACTACAACAGGTTCTTGATATTTCCAAAACACGCTACAGTTCAGAACGAGATTACCAACCAAGCGTTAATTATAATGCAGTCGCTAGTGTAGTACGCCCAAAACACGTGCAATAGCTTTAACATGTAGGTAGGTTTGTTAACGTTTTACAAGCAGTACTATGTAATTTTACAGGAATATGGACTAATATTGCAGTCGCTAATCAACAAACAGCATCGTCTATCATTGCAGTCACTAGAGCAATATATCAATGAAGAAAACGCTAATTTACTGACAACATTGCACATACCTAAAACACGTGCAGCAGCGTTACATATAGGTAGGTTTAGTAAGGTTTCTAAACAGTACAAAGTAACTTCACAGCACCAAAGTCTATCGTAGTAGTTGCTAGTGCAGTATATCAACAAGCAAACAAATGCTGTAATAGTATCGGCATTTCACATACCCTGTTTTTAGGCGGCCAAGTGGGTCAGGAACACAGCAGCTATAGAGGAATGGCGGAAACTGGGGGGGGGATATATAACTTTTGCTGATGTCAGAGGGAGGTGGGCAGTCCCAATCTCTGCAAACCCAAACTCGGAGTTTGCAGACTACTGGTGAAGAGTCCTGATTTTATACGTAGGAGATTTTACAAGCCAGGGCTAATTTGACGTCAGTATTGATGCAACAACATGGGGACAAGCAACGCCCCATAGCCTACTATTCATCACAGTTAGACCCAGTGGCACGATCTTTGCCTCACTGTGTACAAGCAGTAGTTAAAGCCGCAATGGCAGTACAGGCTTCGGCCTCAGTGGTGTTATTCCACCCTCTCACATTGAGACTGCCTCATGCTTAATTTTACTGCAAGAGAAAATGGCATACCTTTCTCCTGCTAGACATCTTTCATGTATGACTATACTGCTGAGCCAACCTCATATGACAATTGAACGATGTACGACATTGAATCCATCAACATTACTTCCAACTCCTGTGGAGGGCACACCACACAGCTGCCTGCAGGAAATTGAACAGTTAGCTTTACCTAGACAAGATCTTACAGATATGCCCTTGGATAATGCTGAGGTGACATATTACGTGGACGGCTCATGCAGAAGGGGTCCTACAGAGAAGAATCTGGTAGTGTATGCAGTAGTTACAGACACTGAAATTTTAGAAGCTCAATCCTTACCACACAACTTATCTGCACAAGCAGCTGAACTGATAGCTTTGACGAGAGCATGTACTTTAGCAAAAAACAAGTGTGTGAACATATATACTGATAGTCAGTATGTTTTTTTCTACAGTACATGTATTTGCACAACAATGGAAAAATAGAGGAATAATAATATCCAGTGGAAAACCTATTAATCATGTGCAATTTATTTTGGAGTTATTAGAATCTATTCAGTTACCTACCAAAGTAGCTATTTGTAAATGTGTAGCTCATACAAAACAGCAGGATAGGATTTCGAAAGGCAATGCACGAGCTGATGCGGCTGCAAAGCAAGCAGCCTCAGACTCAGAAACTTTATTTTTGAACGAGGAATTACAACCCTCTGAGATTTTAGATTTAGGCATGTTAAAAACAATGCAGACGCTTACTACAAAAGCAGAAAAACAAAAATGAGTAAAACGAGGTGTAATTCTTGTGAATGGACTGTACATTTCCAAAGAGAAAAAACCTATATTGCCGTCTAATTTATTTAGATATGCAGCTTTGTTGAGCCATGGGCAGAGCCATGTCTCAACAGGGGGGATGGTACAGTTAGTAAATCGAATATTCCAAACATATGGATACATAAACTACACAAAAAAAAATTTTGTGCAGCTTGTCATACTTGTAACAAGCATCAAGCACAAGGAGCATTTAAAACCAAGCAAGGAAGTTTTCCTATACCACCATACCCGTTCTATACTATTTGTATGGATTTCATAGAATTAAATAAATGTGAAGGGAAAAAGTTTTGTTTAGTTATTATAGACATGTTTTCTAAATGGGTAGAAGCTTTTCCAACCAAAAACCCGGATGCAGCAACAGTGGCGAAAGCCCTGATAAAAGAAGTAATCCCTAGATTTGGCATTCCGGAAAGGATTTATAGCGACAACGGCACACATTTTGTGAACCAGACAATCCACCAGCTTGGAAGAATTTTTGGTATCGCCTTAAAGAGCCATTGTGCCTACCACCCACAGTCAGCAGGACTGGTGGAAAGGTACAATGGTACCCTAAAAAGTAAACTTAGGAAGCTAGTAGAGGATACCCAAAATAATTGGATATACTGTAGCACTGCTGAGTATGAGAACAGTTCCAAATGCAAAGGGTTTGACTCCCTTTGAAATGATTTTTGGGAGAGCATATTATGTGCCTCAGTGGAAAGCTCTCATGCCTGCAGAGCAGGAGGCTGACAGTTCGTTAGCAGAATATATGAAGAAATTGTTAAGGAATAAATCTGTTTTGCAGTTTAACTCTTTTTCAGATAAGGAACAGACCAGACCGGTGGAAGCAGTCTTGGCCCCAGGGTCGTGGGTTTGACTGAAAGTGATGAAAAGGAAAAACTGGGCGAGTCCAAAGTGGGAAGGTCCGTACCAGGTTCTGTTGGCAATGCCTACTGCAGTTAGAGTAGCTGAGAGGACGTCCTGGGTTCATTTGATGCATTGTAAACTGGTAAAGAACTTTCAACTTGATAAAAACTTTGAGACTGATACACAACCAGACCGAGATGGCCAAAAACAAAGCGAATAGAAGTTTAGATCAACCCCAGAGATGTTGCATAATCATTTTGTTGTGTGTACATTTATTAACTGTAATTGTGACAATTTCCCTCTTGCTGTGGCTCATCCTACACACAACCACACAAGTGAAAGTGGAAAGGCGTGATGAAACGTTTATAGACTGGCATCCAAATTTTAACACATACCTGGCCATGAAACGTGTGTATGCAGAGACTATGAACATTTCAAATTGCTGGGTTTGTACAGCTATACCAACAGCATATGGAGGACTGATAATGTCCGCTGTCCCTTTGGGGATAAATGAGACTTGGGAGAATTTAATTTTTGACACAGGAACTGTGAGATCACAGGACAAAATATCTTTATTTTTACCTGTCACACAAAAAGGAGTTGTATGTTTCTATAAAAATGACACCCTCCAGGTAGGCTGGAGCAATTGTAATATAACCATATCTTACCGATGTTATATTAAGAATGGTAATGGCAATACTTTTTGCAATACTAATTATGACTCGTATTTAAACTCATTGAAAATGACTATGAGTGACATTCAAAAAAATCCAGTTTTGTTTAAACAATTGCCAGTTATAGATCAGAAAATGTTTCATGCAGGGCTGATGCGTATTAGTACTAAAGTAGAAAACTGTTATTTTATTTGTGGGAAAAAGGCATATAAATGGTTACCTGAGAATTGGTCCGGCAGTTGTTTTTTGGGTTATCTGGTTCCAGCAATAAGACATACTGCAGAATTACCTTTGGGTAAGATACGGAACGTAAGAGAAACAGCTCGAAAATCTGAAGGTCCAGTTAAGAAACCTGTGAATCCAGTTGGGAAGATCGAAGCTGGTTAGAAAGACCATAATTTAGTAAAAGACAAAAGTGAATTGACTCATATGGACTTGAGTGACAGTGTTATATCCTGGGCAGGAATACTACCAGCCTATGGAGCAGTCAAATCGATCTGGGAGCTGAGGAAGTTGTCGATACTTCTCGAAGTAATGAGTAATGCAACTTTTTCCACCCTAGAATTGGTGACTGAAGAACTGAATGCAATGAGTATTGTTGTGCTACAAAATCGGATGGCTCTTGACTTCGCCCTAGCGGCAAGAGGTGGTACGTGCGTGCTTATCAAAGAAGAATGCTGTGCTTTTATCCCTGACAATCGCCACAAGATAAATAATCACCTAGAGGTAATTCAGCAAGTATCAGCCATGACTGAACCAGGCCCAAACCCACTGATGGACATTTTCCAGAATCTGTTTGGGGGGTGGGGTTCCATCCTAATGAACATTCTAATTGCTATTTATGTGGGTATACTCCTAATAGGAGCATGTGTTTGCTGTGGAATTCCCAGCATGAAAAGATTAATCAAAGATTTTGTTGATGTATCGGTTACTGAAACTTTCTACCAAGATATTGAAATTGAAAGATTGATTTCAGATGACGCTTTCTCTGAAGTATAGATTAAATGACTCACCTAGCTGAAAATCCTGAGTGGGAAAGGCTAGGAGATGAAATGACACTATGCATACTTCAAAATAGAATAAAAAGTATTAATAGGGGGGAAAATGTTAGAAAAATATGTATTTAAATATATGTGAAATTGTGAGGTCCAGGTAGGCTGTGTGGACCACCTTCCCCTCGTCAATGGCCTTGGTGACTGTTTCAAAGAAATCAACCAGGTTTAAGAGGCAGGATCTGCCCTTAACAAAGCCAAACTGGGTAGGATCCAGTGTCTGTAGGTCCCCAATATCTTTATTTATGAGGTCCATGATGAGCCTTTCTGTTAGAAAAATATGTATTTAAATATATGTGAAATGCTAGTTTAAAAGCAAGGTAGTTTATAATGCATTTTACTCTATTAATCATATAACAGAAGGGATAAATTCATGTGTAAATGCAAGTAGCTTCTGAAACTGCAGTGTGCTTTGACCCTTGACCCTGGCAGCTGCCAGCTCAGCAAGCTTGATGTTTATGCTTTTCATAAGTGATTATCTGCTGGGTCAGGAAATTAAATGTGTAAATCTTCCACTCCTTCCTGATAAGATAACTTGTCCTTGTAAATAATTAAATCTTCCTTTCCTGATGTAGTAACTTGCCCTTGTAAGATAAAAACACAGCTGGTGGGAAAGTGAAACAGTGAACAAAGAGGTAAATTTAAAGACTGAATCTGCTATTGTATTCGAACTGATATGAGACCTTTAAGAAGTAACTTTACAGAAAGACATTATGACTGACCAGCTGGATAGCAAGGCCATATTGTATCTAAAGAAAAAGTTTTTTTTAAAATGTACTGAATAAACATTACTAGATGAATAGAATATTGTTAGTAAAAGTGATGTAGATGCCTTGTGACTAACCACGTCAGTAAGGTGGGCATAACTTGAATGCAAACACTATAAAATATTCTGTACTTCCTGCATCATGTCATACAAAATTCTGCACTTGTATGTTTTTTTGCCTCCTGGTGTACACTAGTAAACATTTGAATCTGAACCTCCTGTGTATTGAATTCTGATTTTTTTATTTAACACTTTCCATAGCTTTGCAGACCAAGCTAGTCAGGCTTATGGGGCGATAGTTTCCAGGATTCGTTGAGGCACCACCTTTATGGAGAGGGACCACTGTTGCTGTACGCCACTCTTTGGGCACATATCCTGTAGTAATGCTGAGATTGAACAGTAGTTTTATGTTTGGGTTTAGCTCTTCTTGGAGTTCATGTAGGACGCAGCCTGGGACACCATCTGGTCCCACTGATGCTGTGTTTTTTGTTTTGGAGAGGGCGGCTCTTACCTGAGCATCTGAAATGTCAGGGGGGCAGCACTCTGCGGGATAGATATTTGCCCTTTTGGTGGGGAGGGGGGGAGTTTGCGCTGAAGCTGTCAGCTAGGATGTTGGCAATGTCTGTGGGTTCAGTGTATTTTTTATCATTTTGGACTAATTCTGAGCATATCTGGGAATTACCACCCAGGTTCCTAACATAACTAAAGAAAGCCTTGTGATTATCCTTAGTGTCCTGTGCAATTTATCTCTCGAAGCTGGCCTTAGACAATTTTATGAGTGCCCATAGTTTTTTGCTAATACTGATCAGTGATGCCTTCCCTTTTTGGGATTTTACTCTATCATTTAGTAGCTTCCTTCTTCTATTGTATAGTTTGTTTATGGCTGGGGTCCTCCAGACAGGACGTCTGTCTTTGAAGGATTGGGTCTTGGTTTTATTTGGGATCACATGATCCATGCATTCCTGAAAGTGTTCATAGAATGTGTTTATAAAGGATTCTGTGGTCTGGGCCGTATTTTCCACAGGCCCGGGGGCTTTGAAGGATTCCACCTTGGTTTTGAGGAGTGTAAAATTTGCTTTAGAGAAGTTTTTCACTGTGTTTTTCTGGGCAGGGCATGGGGTCAGGATGTGAATATCCAGTGAGATTAGTTTATGGTCTGATCTTACCAGTGAGGGATACACTTCTGGTCTGGAGCATAGAGTCCCCATGTTGGTGATGATCAGGTCCAGTATATTTTCCCCTCTTGTGGGAGTGGTAACAAGTTGTTCCATAGCATTTGAGTTTATAAATTCTAGGAACCTTTGGGCTAGGGTGTTGAAGCTAGAGTAATGCTCCCAGTCTATGTTTGGGTAGTTGAAGTCGCCCAGTATAATGGTGAACTTCATATTTTCCAGTGTTCTCAGGAAGGCCGAGTGGGGTTCCTGGGTTTGGGAGGGTGGTCTGTAGCAGGCTATAAACTGGAAGGCAGTTTTACCCACTGTTAGTTGCGCATGGATAGTCTCTGATGCTTCGTGCTTTGCCACCGACCTGTAGGTGTGGATATCTTTGATGAATATCGATACTCCCCCTCCTTTTGTGGTTCGGTCCAAGTTTTGGGGCCGAAAAGCATGGTATGAGGTATAACCTGGTAGTGTTGGGGTGCTCTCGGGATCCCTGAACCAGGTTTCTGTTACTGCACAGATATCGATGTTCTCCATGCTAAGGAGAGTTTCGAGTGCATGCGTCTTGAGGTTTAGACTTCTGGCGTTGAGTAGCATTACTCTTAGTTTCTTATCCCTTGTGATACCTATGGAGGTGGGTTTGTCTTTTGAGCCTTGCCTAAAAAAGGCACTATGGGGTAGCAAGAGCCTTTGCCAATATCCAAAAGCCCAGGGGTGACAGGTGCAAGCCGTCCCTAGCGAAGCATCGTGGCTTGTCGAGCATATCATCCCAAGCTGACAGGCATTGGATCCCCTTTGAATGACACCAGTACTTAAGCCAATTGTTGAAATTGATCATCTTGTCTTCATATTGTGGCATCATTCTTGGTGAGGGTAAGATGCTACTCAAGGTCAGGGTCATACCGGCCTGGGCAACATGCTCAGAGAGCTCCTCTATGTCTCTTTTCATGTAGTCCAGGGAGGTACGTCTCAGGTCATTCACACCAGCATGGACAATGACTGAGTCATATTTGTACTTGCCTTGGAGTGACCTGAGTGCTTGTGTTATGTGGCGGATCCTAGCACCCGACAGGCTGCTCACCGTGACCTTCTCCTTGTTCTGCCTGGTGAGCGGGACGTCAGTGTGCCTGACGATAGAGTCACCTATTACAAGTGTATCAGGTGTGTTGTTTAGTCTTAAGGGCTGTGACTGTTCGGCACACTGGCTTTGTGAGATATGTGTTGCACGTGTTTTGTTTTGGGGTAGCAGTTGCTTGGGTGTCTGCTTTGGAGGTCTCTGCTGCTTAGGCAGATCTTTATTTAGAACCTACGAGTATGTTTTTGTGTGATTATGTGTTTGGTTTGCTGTCGTGGTAGGTCTATGTGAGACTGGAATTGTAGTGAGTGCGGTTTCCTTCTCCTCCTGACTGGTTATGCCAGTACTGAGTTGAGAGAGCTTAGCCTCCAGTTTGGCTATATGGTTGCATCTCTCACATGTGTTGGAATTTGTTGGGAGGAGGAGAGGGTTGTCTGTGTACATGAGGCATTTGTAACATTGCCTCAAGATTCCCAGATTCACCAGCTGGACCGGAGAGGAGATTGACAACTGACCTTTGGACATGCTAGAATAATACTGGGAATTCCTTTATAATTGAAAACAAGGGCCAGTGGGGAGTGAGGGTGTAGTGCTTTTAATTTTTAGTGCTGACTTATATAATTGCTTTAGTGAGCAATTGCCAGATAACTTAAGTGCAATGTGTTACAGGTAACATAAATGCAAAAACGACAAACAATAACTTTCTTTCAAGTGAAACAAGGAAATAAGTACAGTAAGCAATGCAGATATCACTAGTGATCCACAGAAGCGCTGAGAAGCCACGTATTTGGTGGAATTAGCGTTCCAGGGAAATAACAAGCAAACAAACAACAAGCATATAAACAAAGCTGGATTCAGCAGGCCTGGATCTAGTCTATGCTACAGCAAACAAGTTGTACCAAATTCAGTAAGATACAGTTCAAATATTCAGGCACTATAAACCTTTAACCAGAAATTCCCAGCTCAGAAGGACAGAGTCCAGCCTCTTTTCCCACAAGAGTGCAGACCACGAACCTTCTTAATGTAAAATAACTGGCCTGAAGCCCAAGTGCTTAAACCAGAACTAATACACTTTAAGAATAATAGACACTGGGCTCTCAATCAGCAGTTCCCAGCTTAGAAGGATGAAAGCTACCTGTCCTGCCACCACAGTGCATGCCACAAACCTTCCTAATGTAAAACAACTGGTCTTTGCTTAATCCAAAAGACTTAGAATGTTAGCTACACTTTAATCAAGTTACTATCAAGCAGTAATAAATACAATTGAATACTTTAGAGCAGGGGTGTCCAACCTTTTCAGTAGCAAGGGCCGCATTGAGTCAACAGAATGGTCTGGGGGCAAACGGCAAGCGAGGACCAAAAAAAAAAGAGAGAGAGAAAAAGTCTCTAACGACTTACTAAAGAGCAAAAGACTCAAAAGACCCCAGGTATATGCCCACTGGCTGTACTGTAGGTGAATTAACTTTTTCATGCGCTTTGAAAGCAGAGAGTTTCTCTTTCTAAAAATAAATTATCTATTCTACAGATTAGGTCAGCTTCTTAACAAGTTTCTACTCTGCATTATTCATAGTGTATTGTGCGAAATTTCCAAAACCTTTATACATGTACATACACCAATAGATTGGAATTCCAAAATCAGGGCCAGCAGTACTGTAAAAACTCTTAAATGCTTTTGTACTTATTATTATTACTTTTTCCAGTAAGCCTTTTCATGCTTACATATGGCAGAGGAATACCATAGTAATAATAGTACTCCCACAAATACCCTCTGAAATAAATATATGCACTTTTACTGAAAAAGTGTTTCCCAATGACTAAGACAGCATACCCGATCATTCAGCCATTGTCCTCCAATCATAATCCAATCTTTAATTAATGTCTTTTTTGAAAAAAGAAAAAAAACAATCATTTTTACACATTTACGTGGCACCATCAATACTACTGACATCTAAATCCACAAACTATTTACATTCCTAAGTCACTCATTCCCATATAATGGCTTTATTGCCAAAAGTACTGAGCCATGTTTGAAGCCTGCAAACCAACAAAAAACAAAGAATAAAATTACTTTTTTTGTTTTAAAATAAAATTTAGCTTTAGTTTACCTTGGTAAATTATTCCAATACACTACATGACTGAAATGCATCAGTGGTGTGTGCAGTATATTCTCTGGGCACTGTACAATGTCTCCAGTGTGCTAATGTGTCACTTTCAAGGTATATGACGTGCTATGCCTTTAAGTACAAGTAGACTGGGGTTGTGAGTAATGATTGTGAAGGTTTCTACACTTGTGAGAAAAGGCTTGAAGCAGAAATATCTGTATTTTTAGTGTCTTGTATTATGTGCTAATTGTTGCATCTTGCCACATTTGTTAGCAATTATTGTCTAGTGTAGATCTAACACAATGCAAGTTGACCTAATGACAATGTATACCCCACTTGTCTCAGAAAAAAAGTATTTAGGACTGCCCCTAGACATGCCTTTCCTTCAGCAAATGCACTGACAAGACCATTACCAAAACACTGACCCAACACAACCTTTGTTTTATCTTGGACAACTCTCGCATCTCCTGCTGAAATAATTATATTACGCAAATTGCAGCTTTCATCGTATTTGTTTATGCAGAACCCATTTCCCACATGTACACTTGAGAACAGCATTGCAAAAACAAATGACCAAATCCAGAGCTCTGTGAGACACCACTGATAATGCCCATCAAGACAGACAGGTAACCCCACATCCTGACTTGTCTGCGTGTTTAAAATCTCCAATCTGTTAACTCCAGTAACCTGCAAAGCCTGGCTTAGCCAAAATGTGTTAATACCCAAACTGGAATAAGGACTACCTTAATCAATAACATTCCATTCTAGTGCAGAAATTGAAAAACTACAAATCGCATTCAGTGTAATATGCAGATCGATCTCCTCATTGACCAAAGAACCCACCAATGCCATGTGTTGGAACATTACACATGGCTACCACTCAGAGACAGAGCACCTTTTCTTTGTCTAATTTTCAAAATTCTCAGTCTAGGTCCAATATTAAGCATCCTTCAGTCAACTATAATTATAGAATAAGTACAGACTTCTATCACAGTATTATGTATTTGTCTCCTTAAAAAAGTCCAACTATTGTCTGATATAATTTAAGAAATATGTATCTTTTTTTCCCTTTGTGCAGAATTTCATTTCTAGTCAGTATGATCAGTCAATAGTTTATTAAGTCTGCATAAGTGTCATATTATTTCCTACAGGAATTATTTTACTTTTCATTAGATTCTACAGTTCATTGCATTTTGAGTTTTTTTCCCCTCAGAAATTATCTCAGTGTAAAACGTTTCTGGTCTTGTCTTATTCCACTCACTAGTAGTGTATCTGGAAATGCAGGTGTCTGCAAATCATAAATGAATCAAATAGCACAGAAACTATTGTCATACTAAGGGAGTACAATCCCTTGAGCACCAGCTCTGTTAATGTTAGTTACTTCAGATACAAATGACAGCAAACATGATACCATTGGCCAACATAGTGATCAGGTATGAATGACAGATTCCCTAATATGGACAAATTCTTTCTGCTTACAAAATGAACTCATTTATCCACTATTTGTACCTAAAACAAACAAAAACAAATAAAAGTCTGTTTACAATATGTCAAAGGCCACAAAACAGTGGCAGCTGCTAAACAAAAATATGCTGATGTCATCGCCTATGATTTTCTAAATATGTGTTTTTTACACTGACTCCCACACCCATGAAAGAATGTTAAATATGCTATTTATATTTGCAACAGAAAAGTTTTGGCAACTTTTACATGCTAAGATAAGAAAGAGAAAAAAGTCTTTGTATTTCTTAAGCGCAGGAACTAAAACATTTATACTACCTTAAATAATCTGTTAGCACAGTATTATTTATTTTGCTTTTGTACTTCCAGACAATACTAGCATCACTTTAATCCTTGTGCCTAAAAACTATATCCTGACCTCAAAATAAATTTCTGCTTAGCATATGACAAAAATATCTTTATTTTAAACATTACAGATCACATCAGTTCATCTCTGTTTCTTATCCTTATCCTGTTAATTTACCTAGAAGAAAAATCACCTCTTGAATTCACATAGGCTTACAATGAAGCAGATGCCTTCTAAGAATTCAGTCATTTACAAGACATTCATTCTAGAATAGCTTAGCTTACCTTTCACTGCTGTAGAATAGATGTTGTAGTAGTCAGTAAATAATAAATCCACTTTCTTCGCCGCAATCTCACTCCTTCCTTCACCGCAAATGAAAAAAACGACCGAACGGTGTTTTCGCGCATGCGCATACCAGCAGAAAGACGCTGGTATGAAAAAAAACGTGAAAAAAAGAAAATTGGCGCATGCGCAGAACAGCAGAAGTACGCAGACGTGTAAACACACGGAAAAAAAGTTAAATTTCAATTAAATTTAAATTTAAGGGTCGCGGGCCGCATGGAAGAGCTCTGAGGGCCGCATGCGGCCCGCAGGCCGCGGGTTGGACACTCCTGCTTTAGAGAATGCCTGGATTAGTGCTCAAGTTTCACAAACAAAGCTAGATCCAGCAGGCCTGAATCCAGTCTATGCCACAGCAAACAAGGTGCACCAACCTCAGTAACAAGCAGTTCAGATATGCATGCACTATAAGCCTTTAACCAGAAATTCCCAGCTCAGAAGGGCAGAGTCCAGCCTCTCCTCCCACAAGAGTGCAGACCACGAACCCTCTTAATGTAAAATAACTGGCCTGAAAGCCCAAGTGCTTAAACCAGAATTAATACACTTTTAGAATAACAGACACTGAGCCCTCAATCAGCAGTTCCCAACCTAGAAGGATGTAAGCTACCTATTCTGCCAAGTTCTGCCAACAAGTCAAGGGAAACCATAGCAAATCACATGACTAACTATTAGTTTCTTGTGCAATGCTATTTCTTGACCTAAAAAAAAAAGGGGGGGGGGTACATGACATCTCACTCAAAATGATATCAGCATTCTTCTTCACTTCAACTTAAGCATACCACCTCATAACTAAATGGGCATGGGGGCATTATCATTGGCCAGTACCAATCTTTATTAGCGCCAGTGAACAGACCATAGGTTATGATCACAGCAAGGCTCATAGGCAACTAGGTGAACCAGCTGTATATGACAAGAAGCTTGTATTGCTTCTTGTCTCAGATTTTGTCATTAACAAAATTGTTGATGAGATCAGAGTAGTTTATATTTTTCTTTGATGTATTTCAAGAAGTTTATTTCAGGCAACTTATTAGATCTATTGAAACTCGTCAGAAAGAGCTCAGATTAACTAATAAAAGGTTCACTCAGTTTAAAGTGACAGTTCACAGCCTCCTAGAACTGAATTGCTACATTTTAGCTATGCATTAATTATTACAGATCATTGTTCCAATGGAGGATAGTATACCTCCTAAAGTCAGCAAGTGTCTGATATTTCTCCACAGTCTATTCAACTTTTGAGTCAATTTGAATGTTTATTTTTTTGTCCAATATATTCTAAGACTTCTGACTATTTAGATTCAGTAATGTAGTGTGAGCATTCAACAGACATGGGCCCACCTTCAATTCGCGTGTGTAGCATTGATTAGGCCAGTGTTATGCACGAGGTACATCAAAGGCTATGTAAGTATGTGTTGTGTGTGCAGTCCATGCACACATCCACACAATCACATGTATGACATACCCAGACGTGTGTTCATTGGTGTACAGCAACAGTCAGGTGTCACAGCTGTGTAAGGGCCATGGTATGTCTTGAGCCGACCTGTTCATGTATACTGGTATCATTGCAATGCATAACACCTGTTGGATCCCTGTTGGTACGTGTGTACTCTGCACAGCTGGTGTGCACCACTGTACAGCCCAGTGGTCATGTGTCACATGGTGTTGTGGGACCGTAAGGCTTTGTAGTGCTGCACCAACGACATGGTGCTGACTTGACAGCTACAGTGTACACTGCAGTGTGTACGTGTGAGACCTGCACCTGTGACAGCTGTGATGGCAGCTGTGTGTGTACAGGTCACTGCATGTGTGACCACCCTG
>NC_056735.1:1583600205-1583610205 GCF_019279795.1 Protopterus annectens
TGTAACATTGATGCAGGTACGGACTAACATGGTGCTGATGCACTGGGTGGCTTCATAGCACTGTAATAATGTTACAATGTTGTTAACACAAAGTGTGATTTCCTTCTAGGTGTATGTAAGCAGGCATGATACATTCCAGCTATGATCATCACTGTAGTATAGTGTACAGCACTGTTAATTCTGAGGATGTATTATCCATCCATGTGCCATTTGACTGACGTGTGTAGTATTGGCAGCATGTGTTACAGAGTGTGCAGTACGTGTGAGATGTGTGTAGTACAGATTCACATGTATCTATATGTGAACATGGTGAGGGTGCACTGTCTGCATCTACATGTATAGTGGACACATTGGAATGGTGACATGCCCTGTATTTCACACTGTTAACAAGTCATACTTTCTATTGGTGGCCAGTATGCATTATACTACACATATTGTTGTACTTGTCTACACATGTGTGATTGCTATGGTTTTACACGGTGCTGTGGGTGATACTGTTACTATCTGTCATAGTTTTGCATTATGGTAGTAGACACGACCTCAACAGTCTGAATTACCAATTGTTATATGATATCTTCACAACTGTCCCACACATGTAGGACAAACAGTAGCATGTGGATCCTACATGTACTATACTATACCAGTTCGCACTGGTAATGACCACCACACATTGCTGGGATCATTACTATTTGACATGTAGCCATGTTATTTACAAGCAAAGACAATAGGGATATTCCTGTCCACATCTGGGAATTCATACTGTGGCCTAGAATGCATTCTGCACATGACACAGTTAATCTACACAAAGGTATCATACAGACAGACATGTGTTATCCAACCCATGCTGTACACCTATAAGGCTAAACAGAGTCAGTTATCCACATTTACTACACATACTTTACCAACAGTAACACATAGGTATTACACCCCAATATGTATAATGGGCAACAATGTGTACATATAGATATGTGCTATGTCATTTGTCATTTGATATTTTCATTTACAATGGTATTGTGAAGTACATCACTGTATCACATATGCAATGAGAGTTCTGCATGCATATCCTCCAAGGTGGTTGTACAAATATGATGAATGTCCGTTAATGACATACTTTGCTGTGTTTGAACTGTTCTGCAGTATTACACATACATGAACAGTCACTCACACTATGTATATAAACTATCATGTGTGTGTGTGTGTGTGTGTGTGTGTGTGTGTGTGTGTGTGTGTGTGTGTGTGTGACACAGATGATCTAGGCCAAAGACAATTCTGATACATGTAGTTGACAAGTGTGGTAATGCTCCACCAGATGTGTCCAGGCACCAGGACTGTGACTTGGCGACACATACACATGCTAGAGTAAGGTTTCTGTATGTGCGTGTGCCTCATTATGGAATTCCTGTTCATGTGTGTGTGCATTTCTGATGTGTGTCATCAGCCACAGTTGAACTGCACATCCGGCATCCCCCACTAGGTGACCATGAGGGTTGTCCCCATTGCCAAATGTTTTGTACAGCTGCGTCAGATGCCACATATCGAAAGCATTGCAGCTTCCAGGGCATCCAGCACACACATTCATTATTACGGGCTGGCCATCACACACAAACCGCCACTTCATGGAGGGGAAGCCCTTGTGGATGATGTAGGCCCTGCCACAATCACTGGCTGGTGCTTTGATGCATATGTGCGTGCAGTGTATTGCACACAGTACTTAGGGTATTCCACTATTGTGTGGAGACGACACATATTGCTGCCCAATACCTTACGGGAATTGGGGATATATACATCATCACTGACATGTGCTAACATGGCATTCATGACCTGGTGCAGTACCCTGGATGCTGATGTTTGTAAAATCCACATCATATCACCAGTTGATCTCTGGAAGGTACCTGTTGCTGGTATCCTTAGGGCAACACATACCTTGGTTTCCACTGGGATAGTTTTCCCTCTGTTGGGTCTGTGTGTGAGACATGGCCTGCACAGATCCACAATCTTCTGCAGGAGGTCTCTGTCCACTCTATAGCACTCTACTATCTCCAGCTCATGTAGCCCCTGGTAGTTTACCCTGTGCCTGCACACTCCTCTCCGTCTTCTCACTGTGTGATGCTGAGCAGTATTCACATTGGCACAACCCTCCACATGTTGCATATGTTGACGTATAATAGCAATGGCAGCCCCTAACATTATCTTGTCTCAGTTAAGCTTTTGCAGTTTGCACTTCTCTTACTATTCTACAGTGTTGCAGTGTGTCTGAGAATAACATGGTGGACTACTGTTTGTAGAGTTGTACATGCTGTGCTGTGCTGGCCTACTGTACTGGCTGTGTAATATACTCAGTCTGATTGTTTCCACCTGCTAGCAGTGGTAGTTCTCCTTGGTTAACTTACTGCTATTTGTTTACCTTCCTTTTCACTGTTTGTGTCCACAGTGAGCGGCGCCACGCATAAGAGCACAGTGAAGTGCATATCCGCTTCCACGTGCGCACACAGGCTTATACATGCGTACAAACACTTACACTGGCTTACACAACATTACACGGGCTTCAACAATCTTACAGTAGCTTACTCGTTCTTCAAGTCACGCACACAGGCTGACACACATGCACACATGCTTACTCGGGCTTACAGGCTTGCACGGGTGCAAACACACTTCACCAGGTTTGCAAGAAACTTCAGTGATATCCATGGCGTACACCGTCAGTTTACTGACTTTACCTAGGATAAATCATAACACGCCTCTTCCAATGATGAGTCACTCACAGCAGACATGTGACACACTGCTCCAATAAGATTACAGTGTTTTATACATACACACTCATGACGTCACCTATCTTCTACGCTGATAGTCACCTTCACCTACTCTTACACTGTAGGGGCTTGGCCCATATGGCATGACAAATTGTGCTTCACTATCCTCAGCCTCAATTGCATAGGATTGCCTACTAATGCTTGGTTACATCTCTGAGTGTGCGCTTCCACACACAGCAACCACTACTCAGTAGCCATGTTGTCTTCAGCTTGCCATTCCCCTGCATGACGCAATAACTTTTAACTGACATTACAATTTGTATGTATATTTTACATATTTGTCTTGTTTTGTATGCACAGCATGTACCCGGAGATTGGAGGAGGACAACCAGAATTTTATTAATTTCCAATGGGAATACATGCCACTGGTGTTATATGTGGCCATTGGCATGCTTCTTCAACTAAACCATCCTTTATTTGCAGATGACATTGCTCCGTTTAGCTACTTGCAGAATGTTACTCGTTTAACATCCGTGTACATTTCTGCACATACCTCTACTCTTGCACGGACAGCTTACTGTTTCATGTATCGCATATTTTACATCATTTGCATAGCTTTCAAATACAAATGGGGTAATTTGCATATCCTAACATTGTCCGTGCAACGTTCGTTTGAGGGGCTGTGTTACACGCCCCTACAGGATATTGCTGAATAGCTCGGCGGACATCTTGCCTTGCTCTACTCTTACTCTACTCGTACACCGACCAAAGCTTCCTGAATCCTGGCCTAAGCTTTGATGTGTGCTAATATGTCTATTTGTGGAGTAGGCATGGCTGTAGGTATGTTTTGACCTGCTACGTCTGTCATTTATACAGAGCACCTCCCACTTTCATCATTTGTAGAGGTGACAGTCCTATAGGGACTATATGTACAGCTGTGACATTTGACAAGTCCACACATACCTGCGGTCAATACTAAACTGACTACTTCAGCACTTTTCATACCTTCAGATTTGTCTTGTAGTGGTATAGTCGATGATACTGTTTCCTATAACATGTATCTGTTTCTGATACAAGATATGTCATTTTATTACACCACTACACACAATATATGGAGAAATCACAGGCCAGATGCCATTTCATTCCTTTTGTAGGACACACCCGCCCAGAGTGTTGTGTTCCTCACAAAAGCCAACAGGTGCTGATCAAAACATATTCTGCTATCATCTACCTTATGTGTTCACCAGTATTTGCATTTTCCTTCAGTGGCAGAACTCACATGCGTGTGTGGGAGACTGAACTCTGTCTCGGGGACACTGCATTGCACCCTGAGGGACACATTTATGTTGTTTCTATTAACCTTCCACATTGACTATTACAGGGCATTAGTATTCATCCAGATTTGTCGAGGTACATGCTTTTAACTTATACATGTTTTGTCATTTGTCATCACGTCTTTCTTCGCACCTGTCCACCTAATCGCACTAGTTCTGTATATTTATTTAGGTCAGGGTTACCTTCATACCTCTCAACTGTACACATTTTGGGTAAATGTCCCTAACTTAGATGTCTGATTTTGTTCCTTTTTTAATAATATTGTGCAGTGCCTTTCTGGTAATTTAGTGGGAAGTCATTTGGTACTGTGGGGTTAGACAATAATGACAGACATTTGTTATTTACAATTAATAACCCTCAAAACATTCATACTATTGACTGATCCATTATTCTATCCATGTTCTGACTTTGTAAGAGGAATATTTGAGATATTCCCTATTTGTACTTATTTTAAAATGCCTTTGTCCAGATGTCTTATTCTGATTGAGAGGTATGGTTACCATCTTATTCGTACGCATGTACGTCCATGATAATCACTTACATGACACTAATATAACTCCCTACGTCTTCCCCCAATAGTTTACACGATATCAGGTAGATGGGTTCTTCATTTTAGGAAGTTAGAGGCGTCTGCTATACCCACATAGGTATATTAATCACTCCCATGGGGCGGACCTCATAAATCTGTGCCAACCAACACCTATGCACCTAGGCCCATTATTGCATACCCATGATTCCCAGACCTGACACCCCTCCACAGTAGTCATAACACATATTTAATGTGAGCGATAATAAATTACGACGACACTTCTAAGCACTATCCACTCTCCGCATGTCAGTACATATGTCTTACATTCTGTCAACCCATGTGTTATTACACTTGCACAAGCTACTGTTGCATGTACAGCTATATTGTAGTTGCGGATGACACTTCTTTGCAGCAATCATTACAGGGCTGTGCATTTATAGATTCACTATTTTTGGAGTCCTGCAAAGGACACCTATATCCATGTTTAAAGAGTAGGACTTACAGATCTGGCCCACTGATACTTTCCGGGCAGTAGTTTTGAGAGCAGCAGTGTATTTACCTTAATTGCATGTCTGTTATGTGTATCCATACTAGCTATGGTGTAACCTATTTATGTACATGTGTTATATCTACGAGGACATTTGTTTATATGTTTGTTAGGTATATATCAATTGATGCTGTATGTGTTTGAGTGTATGTATGTATATATATATATATATATATATATATATATATATATATATATATATATATATGTATGTATGTATATATATATATATATATATATATATATATTTATATATATATATATATATATATATATATATATATATATATATATATATATACATTCTTTATTTCATATATTTATTTAGTTTAAGTCTGTGGATATATATATCTATACACAAATGTATATATCCATATATAGACATTACGTGTAGAAACCAGCATTCATTTGCTATGCTGTGAGCGGATTACACACGCACAGGCGCACTTGCATTTCCTTATTGTGGGTTACGCACAGGTGCACATGCATATCCTTATTGTGGGTTACATATGTTTACTAAGTCTTTGTACTTACGTAGGCTTTATTACTTGTGACAGTACCAGTAAAATATCTCTAATCCGGTTAACGGACATATGCGAAACACACGTTCACCTTTACATATTTAAATGTCTGTACAGCACAGACGCATTCATTACACTTTAACAGTATATGTGCTGTAGTCGTAGTTGAACCGGGACTGCATTCACGTTGGCCGGATGCTGTAACCACTATACGTTTGGTGTTCTGACTCATTTATATGCATACCCATAGTACATAGCTACATTAACATATGCTTCACCGCTTCACTTACGACACAGGCATCCATTCTCCTGCTTGGAAAAATGCGGTACTACATGTTACACATTCCCTATTCCTTACTGCTCTGGACCCAAACTGCATATTTCATCACTGCAGGGATATTCAGAACCCCAAGGCTTATAGTCCTGACACATACAAGTCTTTAATTGTCAGGGTGTTCATGTGGTATTCTGGGTTTAGGCTTGTCTGCCTGGTGAATGGAACTGCCCTGACCATGTTCAAATGTCAGACAAAGCACATGGACAGGGTTTGTCCATTTTAAACATTTTATCTGTGTTTACAGACACAGGTGTTTGGGCACCTGTCAGCAACTTATGATGTTGGCAATACATAATATGGGTGGGGGTGGTTACAATACATAATCCACGGTGAGTGGTGTTCCCATTCACATTTGACTATTTCCTGTATTCATTCTTACGAGGGTTATTATTTTGCACATAACAACTATGAATTAACTAAAGGTATGCAGTAGTACATATGTGACGGTTTGTTACAGTATAAATGTACGGACCTCTGTAATACTGGGGACTACCCCACATCCTTCACAACATTTCATGCTGATGTACATACTATTATTTAGTGAACTTTCGAAGTTTGTGAGAGCAGTAATTACATCTGTCCCTATTTGTCCACCCATCCTTTTAGGCTTTGTCCAGGTTTTGTTGCTGTAATAGGTTGGGAGGTGGTGTCGGTATGTGATTGAGTTGAATATATACTGTCGATAATTCAGTGGGGAGTAGGGTTACCACTTGTTCCTCTTTGCGAGGGGAGGTCCCACTTTGGACAGTTGTGTCCTGTGACGACACCTAAGACATGGCAAATGTCCTGCGATTTTAAGACAATAATATATTTATTATTTTCTTTACTAGTTGCATGATACAGGTATTTTGTATCTGGTACACATAACTATTATTTGGGATAGCATAAGCTATTCAAATGCTATGGAATAAGCTTTTATCTTGGCATACACGTGCAATTATGTCCTTTGCACTGGCCGGGGGTATGTTTTATCCTGCAAATTCTCACATTTCTACAAGGGATGTCCCACCTTGGCCATCTGAACAGGTGGCAACCCTAGTGGGGTGACCTGCATGGTGGACAGCTGTTCCATCCTGCGTAGTATGTTTTGCATGTCTGTGTAGAAACTGAACAGTACCGTAACTACACATACATGTTTTGTCCAGATGTGTACAGTAATGGACACCGTGGCGTGTAAACAACTCTGAGGTTTCAACAGGTTTCTTATCCCACGCGGGATGTACACACATTTTGCCGAAACATTAACGCGCGGGCATTTGGATTTACGTACCTGTGATGGGATGTTTACAAACGTGGGATACATATTTGCAATCCTGACACTGCCTAGGACGATACTTCCTACTACATATGGGGAATACTTGCTATGTGTAGGTGTACGGATGCGCAAGGCTGGTAGCTGGATTTGCTGGACATTCGGACATGGGTGTGGGTTATGCGCTATACAGGGGTTGTTGCTTATTGCATTTGCAAGCATGGGTTCTGCTTTTGGATATCCCGGTTCCGCATATGGCATCCTATGTGTATGTGATGGTCACGTTCCTGTTCATGTGTATAGCACATTTTAATATACATATGTTTGTGTGTGTTTGGTATACAATTTAGACTGTCAGGTTTCTTTACGGTTGTTATATAGCCACAACTGCCCAGCTGTGTACTATCACTACCACTGTGGGCCTGCTGGGGACCATGCACATGGGGCTAGATGTGTGTATTTGCGGCGCGCTGACATGATGCACTTCACTTCCATTGGGTATAACTACTGACAGTGCAGTACATTACGGGCACACGATTTTAAATATCATTTGTTCCATGGACGGAAACTCATATTGTGTTGCGTGGATTTCTGTTTGGTTCTCCATTTTGTGTGGCCGCGAACTGTCTTGCATGCTTTGCATATGTTTCATTATCCACGGACACTGATAGGTGCGATTACTATTGCAGGCAGGCTGTAATATTCAGCAGTTTAGGTTGCTCATCCAGAGCCGACATTGACACGCCTCCGGGCGCAGTTTAGTAACGCCCCATGCACTCGCATACGTGTCCTATGCATGTGGATGTGGTAGCGGCGCACCTTCATTAATATGCATATGGCGCTACTACACCATTTATAGGCCGCACGGCTAGTGCAGGCCTTACACTGGCCTTGCGCCGAGCTTCATGACTCCAGGGGTATATTTTAGTACAATCACTTCTATCTATAAACAATACTGTTACTCTTGATAGAACAACTTCTGCAATAAAACAATACTTTGGTTCAGTAGCCCCTCCTGCAGCAACTACTTAAAATGTGTTAAATTGTCCTCAGCAGGAAAATTGCTCCGTTTTGAACAATGCTCAGTTAAAAGATCGAGCACAATAATTAATTCAATGTCTGTTTTTTTCTAATATGTCCATGGAATGGCTAACAGTCTCAGGAAACAACCTAAAAGCTTCTGCATACTGATGTAGATTTTGTAGATAATACATTATTATATTCTCTGGTCTTGATGTGTCTCATGTTTGCAAGTATAAGCATCCAGACTCCCTTGACCTCTGAAACACAGACATCTGCCACAACCTTAGCTTACTGGGTTTATAAAGGCACAATAATTCGCCTGTCTTTCATTACCTGGGATGCCAGGTAATTTGCTTAAAGGGGCCCATCTCTTTTACTTGCTTTAAGTATTTTCATCATGTATATGTGTTCTCTAAATTAAGATACTTCACATAAACTAGTGTTTCATTGTATCCAGTGACATTGACTTTGCTACCCATATCATTTTGCCAGGCAATTTCCATTGGGACTATCATGCTATGTTACTCTCTCTTTATATCTATCTGTATCGACATATACATCTATATACCTATCTATATATATCTATATATCTATATCTATCTTTCTATGTTCAGAGGGTGGCCTAATAGTTAAGGTGTTTGCCTTACAAATACAAGGTGTGGGGTTTTAGTCTCACAAGGGATAATTGGCTAGGCTTAAAGTGGCTCACAAGGCCAGTTAGCTTAGTACTAATCTATGAACCTATATGTATTCATTTTGCTTTTGTTTACTGGGTTTGTCTTCCTGGGTTTAGTCAAAACCCCACTTTCACTGGAGGCCCATTTGAAATGGAGATCATGGTAGAGTGAGGATCAGGACATTTACCCTTTTCTCACTGTAGTGGGGATCTCGGAGTTAGTATATATAATTTAAAGGGGGACTGGGGGGCTTGCCCCCCCCCCTGCAAAACCACTGATACTTATTTAGTGTAGGCTGTCTTTAAACACAGCAGTGTTTCTTTAAGTGAAGACCGGATTTCTGGTAACTTATATAGCTTGATGTTCCAGGTTTCATTATTTTAAAGTTTCGATTAAACAGATTTTTGCTGTTATCATCACGATATTGTGTAATTTGACTATAAGGGTCTTCGACATTATGAATTAGACCAATATACAAATATATATATTTGTATTAAAGGAACAGATGTGGGGTGAGCAGTGGCACAAAACTATGGATATGGCTGGGAGATGCTATTAAAACTATTCAGGTATTGGAGAATACAATTTGAGGACCGTTGCATTCTGAATGAAGAGACATGTTTGACAATACAGCAAGCTGAAGATAGCAGTCACATCTATCCAGGATATGTAAAGCAGCAGAACATTTGATTTGATAGGTGAAATTTTATTTCTGTTTTAAATGAGTTTGTATTCAGAAAGGATTTCAGTTCTAGTATGATGCTGTTCCATAATTTAGCTACACTATTCAAATATAGAGAGTTACATGCAATATTATATGATTTGGTTATAGTGATTAGTGGAAATCGAATTGGGGAAGTAGTGTTGTAGTAAGCTGTTAAGAGCTGGGCAATATTCTGGCTTATTGAGAATTCTTTTACTGTAGTTAGCTGAGAAAGATAGTAAGAGAGAAAGAGGACAGGTGATATGGTAGTTCTAGCCAGTTTATTTCTCTGAGGGCTAGGTTGTAGTGTGTTCTCTTGCTACAAT